>NC_088368.1:24862891-24892891 GCF_034508935.2 Berghia stephanieae | reverse complement strand
TTTCCACTATAACACAATAAGTCGAATGCTTGGCAGGTCTGTATCACTGCGTACATAGACACGTTAGTTGTAATACTATCTATTGAAATACCACCTTGAGTGGCGATAAGCCAAATTACACATCTGGAATACAGCATTTGCATACAAAGCTGTTTGAGTACAGAATTATTGAGAAAAATCGTGGATTTATTTTTCTTGTAACCATTGTTTTAAATATATCAATCTTATTATTATTATGTATATATTTCCGTCTTTCTATTTTTTAATTTTAAACTAAAGTTAGGAATTTGTTTTTGGCCAGTAATCGTAACTTTATCAGACCATACCCAGATCAAAACAACAACCCCAACCCCCTGACAACATTACCCCTTGTTCTGAGTTTAAGAACATAGGCAAGTTATTGTTCTTAGGCCGAACTGGGCTTTTATGTTCTGTATCATTCTATTTCACCCAGTTTCAACCCGTTGACATTTTAAATCCCAGCCCGTTGACATTCTAACTTCTCGTCAGGGCAAAAGTGGATACCAAATACTTAATAGTATTAGCTAACGAATGAAGTACTGAAAATATTGAGGACTTGGTATTAGTGTCCTTTATTAATCTTTAATATATTGACATCGTCTATGGAGATAAGTTTAAATGCAGAGGTTGTGCTTTCGGCTTTGGAATTAATTTGCGTGTTGTAAAGCCGCCAAATTCCATCCCGTCTATACAATTACCTCGTTTACTGCCAATTTGAAAACGCATTGAATTCGCCATGAATTAAATCTATCATTATGTCATACAGCTAGTCTACTCAAGACTGTACAACTTATAACAAAATTTTCTGAAGTTAAAGGACAGGTATCGACATCGTTCAAAAATGTTGGCTAAATTCAAGCTATTATTGATGGCACTCACTGAATTATCAAGATTATAACATTTTTTTTATAAAACTGCTTCTTAACAGAAACAGAAATTTGGTGTTGTTTTTTTTTCTTGCGCTGCTTATACTAATATGACTAATATAATATTTTGACAAATTGAATACTAGTCATTTAAAACAAATAGTTACTGAGTGCTTACCCACTATTATAGATTGAAAAAAAAATGTACAAAAGGCAAAACACACGTAGACACACACACACACACACACACACACACACAAATCAAACAAAAGCAGGGAAAATACCAACAAGAGAAAACAAATAAAAAAGAACAATAACCCCCCCCCCCAAAAAAAAAACAAAAAAAAAACAACAGCAAACAAAACAAAACAACAACAACCCCCCCCCCCCCCTTTCCAAAAAACAAAAAAAAAAACAAAAAAAAAAGAAACCAAAACAAAGAAAACCTGCCGAATCTTCCTCTGTGCCTAGCCAACCCAAACTCTCGAGCAGGTATTTGAATTGGATACTTACCAATAAGAGAACACGACAATTGTTCCTTATAAGAAATCAATCACCATTCTGGAATAAAAATCATATCCCAGAAGAAAAAAACAAACAAAAAAACCCCACGAAATTAACACACACACACACACACACACACACACACACACCTCAAAAAAAACCCACACATAACTGATTATTTGACTCACAAACAGAGGAGGTGGGGTTTGTGAAACATTTAAGACGATACGGATATATCATGTAATTACGTGGATTCGAATCCAGCTCAGTAAAAGCAAAAACGGAATATTGCCCAGCTTTAGTGTGAAGGACGAATAGTGCAAGCAACACGATTTGTCAGTACGTACGGCAACCACGGTTGAAGCTATTCGACCTTAAGGACGAATAGGGCTACCCTCTATAAAAGCTCCAGAAAAAAAATGAACATAATGAAAATGTTTCTTCTTGAAGCTCTAAGAACTAAATAACAATACGAATTGAAACCAAAGCGTCAAACTGGATCTGAAATCCGACTTTATTTTAGTGTTTATCTTTTACTTGTGTGCAGGTCTGATTATTTTGGTAGGAATTCTCTCTCTCTCTCTCTCTCTCTCTCTCTCTCTCTCTCTCTCTATATATATATATATATATATATATATATATATATATATATATATATCGATCTATCTCTCTATCTCTCTATCCCTCTCTCTCTTGCTCTCGCTCTCTCTCTCTCTCTCTCTCTCTCTCTCTCTCTCTCTCTCTATATATATATATATATATATATATATATATATATATATATATATATATATATATATAAAACGTCTTTTTCAACAATTAGGTTCCAGTGGTGAATGAAAACGTTTCTACCGGGAGCTGGAGAATAACAATTTTGGTTAAATTCTAGTTTAATTAGCGAAGAATGTATTCAAATTAGGTAGTCGTAGTCAAACTAGGTCTGAAATCCAACCTCGTTTCAGTGTTTTTTTTCCCTTAATTTGTGTACAGGTGTGACTATTTTTATAGGAAATCTCCCTTTCTCTCTCTCTCTCTCTCTCTCTCTCTCTCTCTCTCTCTCTCTCTCTATATATATATATATATATATATATATATATATATATATATCTTTCTCTCTATGACTCTCTCTCTATCTATCTATCTCTCTCTATATCTCTCTCTTTCTCTCTATGACTCTCTCTTTCTATCTCTCTCTCTCTCTCTCTCTCTTTCTTTATATAATATACATCCAACTATTTATTTATCTATTTATCCATCTATCAAACTATATATCTATCTATTTATCCCATCTATCCATCTATATATCCATCAATGCATCTATTTATCTATAAATCTAACCATTCGTCAAGCTATATATTTATCTATTTTATCCCATCTATTTATCTATTTTATCCCATCTATTTATATATCCATCTATCTATCTATCTATCTATCTATCTATCTATCTATCTTTCTTTCTTTCTTCCTTTCTTTTTAGTTATCTAGATATCTTTATATCAATTCATCAATCTACACACACACACACACACACACACACACACATATATATATATATATATATATATATATATATATATATATATATATATATATATATATCCATCTAATCATCTATCTCACTTTCTATCTGTCGATATTTTCTATCTATCTCGTCTCTTTTCATGTCAATCTATGCGTCGATTAATCAATCACTCAATCATTTGATTGACTTTTCATGAAAACCGATCAATTACAATCAATCCTTTACGTAAATCTATTCAGTCATGCCATCAATCAGTCAATATAAATCAACGCACCAATGATCAATCAATTTCATATTCAATCAATCTGACTATTATGATCGATCGAACAATTATTAACAAATCGATTCATTGATCAATCAATAAAAGTGATCAACCATTCCTTCAATTAATCAATCAATCAATCAATTGGTCAATCAAAGTGATTCCTCCATTCAACAACATAAATATAGTGACACATTTCAATAGTTGATTCAGCAAAGTGTGTCCAAATATTGACTTACAGCCTTCGACAATTCTCTACAGTTAAACCTCTGCTTCACTCAACAATCAGTCGATCAATCAATGAATCAGTCAATGAATTAATGATTCATTCAATCAATAAATCAATCAATCAGTCAATGGAAGAATCAATCAATCAATCCGTCAATAATCAACCAGTTAAAAAATCCGTCTATCTATTAATCTATTACTCAATGAAGTAACCAATAAATAAATAAATTAGTCAGTCAATCAATAGATTAAACAATCATATCTAGTATAAATTTTAATCAGTGAATCCTTTCTTCAAACCATGCAATGTCACTCAACCAAATTACAATTTATGAGCCACTCCATCAATACACTCATCAATTTCTCCATCAATCAATTCCCCCATTCAGACAAGAGCAATATATTGACGCACGTGGATAGTTGATTCAGCAAGGTGTATCCTAAGATTGACCCATAGCCTTCGATTACTCACTGCAATGAAATCCCGACCCAATAAATCAATCAACCAGTCAATGAATGAATAATCAGGCAATCAATCCGTCAATGAATCAATGAATGAGCCAATCAATCATTTCATCGGTCAATCAATCAGTCAATGAATCAATCCATTAGTCAATGAATCATTCAATCAGTCAATCAATCATTTAATCAGTCAATCAATCAAACAAACAATAAACAAATAAATAAATAAATATATCAATAAATAAATCAATGTCAAATAACAATTCCAATCAGTCAATCAATCCATGAGTCAATATATCGACTATCAACCAATCACACAAGTTCATAACATAAAATCTCAATGATTCTATCAATCCATCAATAAATTGATCAATCGCCCCATCAATCAATTCCCAAATTAAGACAACAACAATATGGTGACACATGTGAAAAGTTGATTCAGCAAGGCGTGCCCTAATATTGACCCAGCCATAACTTGCGTAAACTCAATACAGTCGACCCCCCCCCCCCAACCTTCTCCCAACACCTAGATTCAGTATGTTGTAGTCCGATGTTTGATTATCGCTATCTCTATCACACCTAAATACAACAGCTGTGAATACATAAGCGGTTAACTCATTCACCGCGAGATGATTCGATTTCAAATCAAAGTTTGTTTTTGGCAGTTGGCCAATTGGATTCAATAGTCTGATGTCACGTCGTCCAGCAACGGCGGCCATCGTGGTTGTAAACAAATAAAATCGTTACTTTTTATTCTTCATGATGGCTAGAACTTTTCATATGTCTTGTGATCAGAATGTGTAAAAGTCAAAACATGATCAGATTTATAATGTTTTTTTCCCTCTGCATATGCTTTTATGCTCGTCGAAGAAGTATTTCATAAGGGCGTCCGCTATTGTTTAGAGCCAGTTACTGTTACCATGCGTCATAACGAGAGAAGTGATGGCACGACTGTTGAAGCGAATTCAGAACAAAATTCTAAACTAACATAATCAGAAAACTTGAGCTTTGAGCTTTTATATAGAGCAATACCCACTAAACGTGCTCAAAGCGCTTTACAATGGGTCCCTGGCCAACAGCACCACTTAACATATAGAACGGGACGTGACGCCTATTAGGCGATAGTACAACTTTCTTCGGGCAGAGACAACGCTTTTAACAGTTAGGTACTCATGTTACACCTCAGTACGGTGAAAGAATTAGAGTAAATCGCCTTTTCTTAGGACTAAATATGCACCGAACGAGGCTCCAACTCAGGACCTTCCGATCCGACAGCGAGTGTCATACCACTAGACCACATAGCCGAGTCTGCAAGGTCTTTCGTCAAGCCCAATAAGTTACCACTGTTTTCTTTTTCTCTCTCCTTACCAGCTATTTTCAGAATTTTACCCGAAACTTCACACTCAACCAACACAAAAATGTATTTTTCAGATAGAATAGCAACGAGTATATGCTTGTTTTGTTCAGAAAAATGAGCCCTGCAACACAGCGTAGAGTTATTATAGCTATAACTATAATAAAATCAAATCAGAACAAGAACATTCTTGGTTAAATCGTAACGAATGTCATTATTTATCTGACTAGTAAATTAATAGGAACAAAAAATAAATGGGGGTGCTATCAACTTTTACTACGACATAATATTATATAGATAGAATGAAGTTGACATCACTCGTTTCTTTGTTATTCTTTTATTTTTTTATTTATTTTTTTTTTGCCATCCACGTTTGTGATGAACGATTTTCTTTCACTGCGTGGTTTCTTTATCATTCGTCAGCGTCTCATTCAAAACCACTTCAAATTTAGTGGACAATATATATTTGCCATGGGAAATTAATACCTCGAGTTAAAATACTCAAAACGTGGACAGATTTATTCTACTGTTAAGCTAATGTAAATATACACTCTTCAACCCATTGTATAACGAGACGCTAAATCTCACTCCTCACTTTCCGCTTGGGGCTTATTCACCTGTCCAATTGTCTACCCATTGTAAAAAATAACTTGAGCTTTTATATAGCGCAATATCCACTAAACGTGCTCAAAGCGCTTTACAAGGGGTCCCTGGCCAACAGCAACACGCAACATTTAGAACGGGACATGACGCCTGTGAAGCGATATTACAAATTTTTGTTTGGACAAAGACAACGCTGTTAACGGCCAGGTACTCGTTTTACACCTGAGTACGATGAGAGAATGTGAGTAAAGAGCCTTCTCCAAGGACTCAAGCATGCGCCGAACGCGAGGCTCGAACCCACGACCTTCCGATCCGAAAGCGAGTGTCATACCACTAGACCACATAGCCGCACATTGTATGCATATCTTCTGCTAATTACCCTTTCCAAACAAAACTCCAACGTGCATATGCCCTGAGGTTCTTGTCTCGTTCAAGAGTAGCTACAATTGCAATCAATATTATAGTCTCCGTTAATTCTTTCTTACCAGTTGTTAATCAAAGCATCTGAATAACATTGGCTATCTAAAACAGGAACATTCTTCTGATTGGCTATCCTTATAATTCTTTTGGCGTCCCCTTACTTTACAAAACCAAATTCATCTCTGAATTGAAACACACACATTCGCTAAGAATCCCAAGAAAGCAGAACCACCCCTCCAATTTCAAACTTGTGAAAGTTTAACTTCTCTCGGTTGAAGGTAAAATTAATTATTGGTTAACATTCAAAGTGGAACGAGATATTACTGTGCATTCAATGCTTTATCTTCCATTACTATTATAATTTGTGTATTATTTATTTGTGCTATTCTATGGACGTTCGTAAGTTGAAATACTTGTACAAACCTATATCTATATGTATATATTATACTATAATTAACATTTGTTTATGATCTATGCTATTATTTCGTTTATATTCAATATGTATATTGCATGATGTCTGTACTCTACCGCCAATCCCCGGCCACACATCATAATAATCACAATTATAATTAATAAAAATAAATAAATTATAAAATATAAGGGACACAACCCTGTTAAATTCTCATCATGTGAGATAGCTCAACTATCAGTTGATGTTTGATACAAATGCAATAACTAACCATTATCATGGGGTTACTACTTCTTCTTGCCTTGGTCGGCAAATAAAAGCTATTGTGATGATTGGCTCTAAGACCTTTTTGTTTAAATTCTTAATTGAAGGTCCTTGTCCTTGAAGCACCCAGTCCGTGCCCAATCCCTGCCTCCCAGTCCTTGCTTAGTTGTAAATCCCTGATGTCAGTCATCGCCGACACCAGAACCTTCCTGTCAGCCCATTACTACAACACTGTTGTGAAGTCCAGAAAACCCTGAAAGCAGGAGCCAACCCTGGAACAAGCTGATACATTTGCCTCAACCAAGCAAGCCGGCTGTATAAAGATAAGCCATACGGGCTTATACCATTTTCAAATGTATTTTCCACGGACCCAAATTATTAAAAATGAATAAATCAATCAATCATAAATGAATCAATAAATATATAAATCAATAGATAAATAGATAATGAATTAGATCCACTCAATTAGACACATTCTTCCTGATATTAACTAAACACTTATTCTCTCTATCTTTTCCTGTAACAATCAAATTAAACTTATGTATAGAATTGTTATTATTGTATTGTGTGTTACCAGTGTCTTAATACAATTAAGTTATAAGGGACCCTAAGGCTATTCTTAATCACCGTAGATTAAACCTGAGCCGTTTGTGGTGTAGGTTGAGTGGCGCATCTGGTAAAGAGAGCCATAGCGCGCATACTAGTTCGACTCCAGACCATTGAGCTTATCGTTTGGACTCGAACCCACAATAAAAACCACAAAACCCGCCACAACGTTCATGAGTAATGTTCACTTAACTATTTCACCAGACTATAAACGTTCAATGTTACACATAGTTTTCTGTGTTGGTACGTATTACTCCCGGATGGCTATGCTGTGAGCTTCTTAGCCAAGCGCATACTATCTATAAGTAATAAAAAAAAGGGTTCACATTTGAATATGTACTGTTTTCAACATGACTATAATTTTACAACGATTTGTATAATGTGGGCTTGTCAGAAATCCATGACACAGCGACAACAGATAATTCACAACTTGCCATCTCTGACTGACGTCTGTGTCACAACAAATGGGTCTGTCTGTGTCCCTGAGACTGAGAATTTATGTCACTCTTTCAAAATGGGAACTAGGTCAGGGCGGGGGAATTATCTGTCGTTTAGTGTGTACCATGATATCCGCAAGCCAGATAATAAAACCTACCAACACACAAATTTGTAACCTTGAAGTTTAAAGTCTGATTGATACCATTTAGTGAGAACAACTCATAAAGAGGCTGGATAAAAACAATAATAATTAGAGAGAAATTGCCTGTCGTGAAGTGTACCATAACATTCGCCAGCCGGATATAAGCGTAGTTATCGTAAAGTTATATCCTGAAACACCAAAAAAATAACGTCAAAATGCCACAAAAGACAATAAATTGTGAGTTATATTCAATAGTTCAACCAATGAAATAACTTGTTTCCTTGAGCTCTACTAACGACAATTGGATTCGGTAGTCTGATGTCACGCCCCCCGGCAACGGCGGCCATCTTGGTTCTAAACAAAGAAAATCATTACTTTTTATTCTTCAAGCTGGCTAGAACTTTTCATATGTCTTGTGATCAGAATGTGTAAAAGTCAAAACATGATCAAATTTATGTTTTTTCCCCCTCTGGATACGTTTGATGCTCGCCGGAGAAATATTTCATACGGGCGTCCGCCATTGTTCCGATAGTTTAGAGCCAGTGTTACTAAGTTACCATGCGTCATTAGGAAGAAAGTGACGTTACGACTATTGAATCCTATTCACTAGACGCTACACAAACCTAAAAAATGACGTCAAACTGCTAGTCCAAGAGGGTTCTAGTGTCAGGCTATAGATAGTATGCCCTTGGCTAAGAAGCTCATAACATTGGCATCCGGAAGTATAACGGATCAACACACAAAACTGTGTGTATCCATGAACGTTTATAGTCATGTTAATACAGTTTAGTGAGCATTACTCATAAACGCGGATGGCAAAAAACAATAACAAAGACCTGAGTGACGTCATTTTCGAACTATCTATATGTTAACGATGGACCTCTAGGACTGGCAGTTTGACGTCATTTTTTATGTTTGTATAGCGTCTAGTGAGTTGTCGCAAAACCGTGGCCTTCGTAAAGTTATGGCCTGATACTGACCAAACATTGACGTCAAAATGCCAGTCTTTTGCCACAAAAGAAAACAAATCGTGAGTTGTATTCAATAGTTCAGCCAATGAAATAACTTGTTTCCATGAGCTCTACTAACGACAACTCACTAAGCGGTGCAAAAACCAAATAATGACGTCAAACTGCCAGTCCTTTTGGATTTCAGTATCAGGCTATAACATAACGATGGCTACGCTATAACCCGACACTAAGACTTCTCTTTTGACGTCATTCATAAATTGCCTTGTGGGTTGTTGTTTGTTGTGCTCAAAGAAACCTTTGACCCCTTTGGTTAAACTATTGAAACAACTCACGATTTGTTTTCTTTTGTAGTCATCGACCTGTCTTTTGGCAGCAGCTTCTTATGGTTCACACTATTATGTTATGACGATCGACCCAATCAGCAAAGTCCGGTCCGCATTCGTGCACCGTCGCGAACCCGCCTGGTAGCATCGTCACAACACACCTTTCGACTAGATGCTCTGCCGTTTCGGGTTCTTGCCCACAGCGTTGACATAAAGGACAGGAAGTTAGACCCCACTGATGTAACGCACCGGCCGTTAGGCAGCTCCTCGACCGAAGCCGATTCGCAGCTACCCAGTGTCTCCTCTTACTGGTATCAAAGCCTGGCAACTTCTCACCAAGCTTAGAGGAGTGTAGGTCCCCGCCCCCACGAGGGATTGAATTCGTCCAAACCGACTTCCATCTCGTATGTGCAGCTCTGTCTGTAGTCAGGGATTCTGCGTACAAGGGTTGCCGGGACTTATTTCGGCTCGACACGGGGTCCCCGTTCCTTATGCGCATGAGAGGGGTATCCCCATTCCCTCTCTCTTTGATCTTACTCAGCCAGTTTCCCGTAATGGTCTCCCTCCGGACATCGGGGGGCTGGATCGCTGCCATCACCGGGCCCCATTCTCTAGGGGTTGTTGCTAGCGTTCCCGACACTATGTGCATCGACTTGCGAAGTTTTACATCCACCTTCTCAACGTTTCTGCTTCTACCCCACACTGGAGCGCAATACTCCGCGGTGGAATAGCATAGTGCCAGGGCGGATGTTCTCAGGAGCGCTTGGCTAGCGCCCCAAGTCGATCCCGCCAGCTTCCTCAGAAGACTATTCCGCTTCTCTATCTTCCGGGCAACCCCTTCGAGATGAACCCGATAGGTAAGGCTGCGATCCAGCGTCACCCCTAGGTATTTTGGACGCGGCTCATATGGGAGTGGCTGGTCCCCGACTAGGACATTCAGTTTACGGGTGTGCCAACCACTGCATAAGTGAAATGCAGTGGCCACGGTTTTTGAAGTGTTCATCTTCAGGTACCACTTGTCAAAGTAGGATTTGAGTCTGGTGACGTCCTCGCTGAGTACGCTCTCGAGACGGGTCCACACTTTACTCTGAGTAACGAGTGCCCAGTCGTCTGCGTATCCCAGCCTCAGGGAGGAAGTGTTCGGCATATCGCTAATGTAAACGTTAAACAGCATTGGCGCAAGTACCGACCCCTGAGGGACCCCATTCTTCAATTTCCTAACTTTGCTCGTGACGTCTCCCAGCGCGACGTGAAATTGCCTTTCCCCTAAGATCGAAGAGAACAACTTCAAGGTCTTTTTGCACCTTATGATTTTTGCAAGTTTGAGCATTAACCCATCGCACCAGACCGTATCGTACGCCGCTGATAGGTCTATAAACACAGCACCTGTTTGCTGTTTTCTCTCGAACCCGTGCTCAATATGCTCTGTAAGGGCAATGACCTGCTCCGTGGTGCACCTCCCTTCCCTGAAGCCTGCCTGCTCAGGTGGCAGGGCAGCGTCTAGGACCGGTCCCCATCGGTTTAATAGAACACGCTCCAACAGTTTGTAAAGACAGCTCAGCAGCGATATGGGTCTGTAACTGTCTGCCTCCTTCGCCGGCTTCCCTGGCTTCAGGATGGCAACTATCTTCGCATGCTTCCACACTTGTGGGAGCTTTCCGTTTGCAAGGATGTCAGACATTGCCTCTGCTAGCCAGGCCCGTGCCCTGGGGCCCAGATGCGTCACCATATCGGGATATACACCATCTATCCCAGCTGCTTTGCCGTTCTTCACTTCGCTAATGGCTGCACCCACTTCTCGGGGACTGAACGGGGCCGTCCAGTCCGACTCCTCCGCAGGTAGCGAGTCCAAAATCGTACGGTACGCCTTGCGGACACCGCGCTCAAAAGCCTGATTAGGGACCCGCTTGCTACGGTTCTTAATATTCTTGGCAATTGTGTCTGCCTCGCATTCCGGTGCAGCCTTCGCGAAATTCCGATCTGGGTCCAATTTCTTTATCAAACGCCAAGCGTGGCGGCTGGAGTGTGTAAAGTCGAGACTTTCCACGGTCTCCTGCCACCGTTGCTTCCTTCCCTCTGCCAGAGACTGGAGTAGTCTATCGGCTGTGTCCTGGGGCTGGGTCTGCTGGTACTCTCGGTACAGCTCTTCCGACTCTGCTGTCCAGCAAGGGGTGTAGAATTTCCGTTTGTCCCGTGGAATAGAGCGTTGAGCGCTCTTAACCAGTAGCCTACTAAATCTGGTTATATTCTTGGACTTGGGAGGAATGGCAGGGCAGACCTGCTCGATATAGGAACTGAATTCCTCCCAGTCAGCCTTCCTGAAATTCCATCTGCAAAGTGGGAGAGACTGCACCCTCGGTATTGTCACCCCAGCTGTGACAAGAACCGGCCTGTGCTGGCTATGCGGAAAGTCCCCGAGGACTGTCCGCTTCACCTGCAACGGTTCACCGTTCGCGCCTTTCGTTACGAGGGTGAGGTCTGGAGTATACTCCTTCTTATGGCGGGTACCCCGGAAGGTACCCTTGGCTGTAGGATCGTACACTAGGTGTAGATCATTACAGTCCATCCATGAGCGGAGTTGTCTTCCTGCCTCATTGCAGTCTTGGTAGCCCCATTCGTGATGGTGGCTATTAAAGTCTCCCAGACAGATGGAAGGATGGCTGACCACCGGTACCGGTGGTGTAGTCCAAGTCGCTCTAGGTGGTTTGTATATATTATGCAAACACAGTCCACCTACTTCCACGGAAATTCGGTTCACCCCATTGCTGTCCGTTACGCTCTCAATGACCCTTACCTTCGATGGCTCTTTAGCGTAAACGCTAACCCCTCCTTTGAGCCTCGAGGTGTCCTCGCGTTGGACCACCGTATAGCCTGGGATCTGGAATCGGGAAGATTGCGCGCCTGAATAAAGGTGGGTCTCCTGTAAAAGGAGGATATCAACGCAATGAACGGCCAATAGCTTTGATAAAAGCTCATTTTTTGCCATACTCTGGCTCTCGACGTTCAGGGACAATATACGCGTCAGCTCGCCATCCCCGCCGTCGCATTTTCCGATCGGCAGGCCGCGAATCGATTGATGCATGGGACGTTTGCTTTTTTCTCGGACGTGCCGACGACCCTGGCGACACGAACGCGGTATTATTTGGCTAGGCGGCAGACCGCTTCGCCATTGACGGGACTGATTGGGACTCGACATAAGGACAATAGTGTGGCGCCCGGGATAGGGCTGCTATTCGGGCACCTGGTTTGGATCAAATTTAGTCACACACCGGGGCGAGCAGCTCATGTGGCTCGTTGGCTCGATACCCGGGATGGTCTCGTGACGGTCGACCGGGATTTACACCTTTGCCCTCCCGTGTGCCTCAAGCCCCCTCACCAACTGCAAGGTAAAGATCCACGAGTGGGGTCTTTTGGCGTAATTTTTGTGTCAGTGTCAGGCTATGAGTTTACGAAGGCTAAGGTCTAATCCACGGGTATTTAATGTAATCTCACCCAAAACACTAACCCCCCCCCCCTTCTCTCCAATCATTCCTCACCTCCACCCCCCCCCCCCCTCCCGCCCCATACCAGCTAGACCAAAGCACCTGCTGTTGAACTCATTCTCATGTTCCTATTACGCCACGAATGTAGCCCTAGCCCGAGTCGTAATGGTGGGTGGGCTACTGTAGTAAATCTACGTCGTGCATACGGTAAGCAAGTGTATGTAGTACCTACCTAATAGTATCTGCAACGAATGAAAGGTCAAGGTGTGAGTAGCCATGGCATGCCGGATGTGTACTCACCACAATGAATGGTCTATTATGTAAAATCGACTTATCGGTAATTCAATTATTAGCAAGTTAAAACTCTCTCTCTCTCTCATACTGGCTTCTCAAGGCATCCAATTGACTTAGATGCCTTTCGCGTCTCGACCGAAAGATCGGGTCGCCTTGGCTGTTTCCAGTATTTCCTGTGTGAGGTGTCTCCAATATTGCCGGTCCTCTGCTAGGGTTCTCAGATTTTCAAGGTCCCCTGCCGTTATGAGACTAATGCTTTGTCCAAGTGTTGTGAGGTTTTTGTTTAGGATCACGGGGAGTGTTGTGATCGGTCTTCCTCTGAAAAGGTTCCCGTGTTTTTGGAAGTATCCCGACATGGCTTGGTTTGCTGGTATGTTTTTGTCCCTGCGTAGTATGTGACCGAAAAGTTGCCATCGTTGTTGTAAAATGTCAAGGGAGATTGGTCTTTCTTTTGTGATCTTATAGAGTGATTCATTTGAGATCTTTTTGGGGTATTTGATGTCCAGTACCCTTCTTAGCTGTGTGCGATGGAAGGCATCCAGATGTTCTTCTTCGGATTTTGTCAACGCCCAAGTGCCGCAGTTATACAGAAGTACCGGTTTTACAAGAGCATGGTACAGTTTCAGTTTGGTTTTTCTCTTTATTTTGTCACCTCTAATCACCTCTATAGTTAAAACTATATTAGTTAAAGTGTGTAAAGAAATGCCTTCTATATAACAAAGGGAGATAGTTGTCCTACCCACCAAGGTCTCGGGTAGAATCCAACCCATATAATTAAATGATTTGTGAGTGTAGGATGGGTGTTGGAATAGGGACTCCCTTGTATTCGCCGTGGGTGGTGTAGACTGGAAGGCAATGAAAGAACGGAGGGTTATCATGTTCCATCAGTGTTAAGACACCCTCATCAATCTTATGCATCAACCGAGATACCGTTAGATACCCTGTCCTATGTTTCGGCTTGGGTCGATGTTCAACTGGCAGTCTGCGATTTGAGGTCGAAGAAGAACGACCTGTACAGCCTGTGTGTTGGCTGGAATTCTGTTTGGCTATGTTGAAGCCACAGTGAAAAGGGCCCAAAGTGGCCAGTATTTTATGTCGCACCCGAATATGGGCTCTCAGGCGATATGTGTTGGGCCTGTGTGTTGGCCAGCATTGTGTTTTAGGCTGTAATGTAGCCGAAGTGGGCCTAATATGGCCAGTATTTTGTGTGTCGTACCCGGTTATGGGCTCTAAGCGATATTGTGTTTTTGTATTTTGTGCTCGTGAAGAGCTGACGGGGCTAGGACATAGCGCCCGGTAAATGCGTTTGCATCTTTGAACTTTGTAATTTTGTCGGGGCTAGGACATAGCGCCCGGTAAATGTGTTTTGAACCCTTTTGAACAATATAATTTTTGAGAAATATGAACAAAATACAATGTAACGTTTGTAAAGATGAGGAAGTAACACTCGATCTATGTGTTTTATTAGGAACAATTTTGGATTTGAACAGGCTGGAACACCGCACCCTGTGTGAACAATTTTGTTGATTAATTTTATTCTCCTTTCGGAATATGAACAGTTTATTTTGACCCTATATGTAATTAATAATTTCATTATTAGTGGGAATTAATGGAACGGTTGGAACCTGGGTGAAGTATAGTTTATTTTGGTTAAAACTTACATGAATTTTATATTGCATTACTACTTTTTACTTGTATGTACTTTTGATTTTTCCTGTCAATATATGCAATGTTATTCTGTTTTGCTCAATAACCATGAGATGTTCCCCTTTCTTTTACTATAAATAAATAATTATGGCTCTCTTGTCAGATACGTTGTTCTGTTGGTGATTGTAGCGTCCACGTCTACCTCTCCATACTTTAAGGTCATAAGCGGCCTTTGCATCCATTGCGAGTTGCGAACGCACCTTGTGACATGAATTGGCGCTGCGAGCAGGGTTTCTTATTGTGTGGTTTGGTGGCCTGACGTTATACATCAACAGACAACAAGATATGAAGTGAGTAGAAAAGTGCCAGAAGACAATAGAGAATAACAAATTTTTTCGCGGCGGTGGTGGGGTTTGAACCTGCGACCTTCAACAGACACCTTCGTTTCTGAGAAGTCAATGCCTCTTATTGTTGTGGGGATTTAGAGTCGCTTCCTGTACTGATGCATATCAGGGGGTTGGGCTGTCAGATCTAATTTCAGGCGCTACTTCTCATCATTTAACGACTATGTACTGTCTGTAATGTAAAGCTATAGTTTGGGTTAGTGAAATGATATCACGTAATTGTTCAGGCGTAACAAGGTTACACTGATGTTGTAGGGTACGCGCGGCGTATCGCTACTTATTGTTTTGTTCATAAAGCGAGTGAACCACGAACTATGAAAGGCCAGTGTGATGGGCCTTAATACTTTAATTTGATTAAAGTCTAGATAATGTTGTTTTGATATAATGTAGTGGTCATCGCTTGATGTTTTAACTTTTTGAACTGACGAAGCGTCAGCTGTTATTACTGATTTCGCTATTGTTTGTTTGACAATAGGTATATTGGGTAGATTTTTATCTGCATTTAGCTGATCCTTCTCTTTTTATATTATTCAATCTATCGATTTTTTTAAAGTACGTTGCGATAAATATTTTGTCATTATGGATGTGGAACGGTTGTTAAAATGTGGGGAAAAGTTGGGTTTACATGGCGACGAACTGAGAGTGTGGGTGGAAGAAAAGTTGGAACGGGACAGAGAGGAAAAGGAGAGAGATAGGTTTGAGAAAGAAAAGAGCGTGATGCAGTCGCAGAACAAACGAAACAACAAGCTCTTCTTGTTGAAAGGCAGCTGGAACTAGAGCGCCTAAAAATTGAAAATTCAGTGGTCCCGGTTCGAACCCCTTCCTCCACTGACAGTGAACCCTCGACTGGCAGTTGTGGAGCTAAAAGTCCTCGCCTGTCATATTTTGATGAATCGAAAGATCAGATAGATAGCTATCTACTCAGGTTTGAAAGATATGCAACCGTAAATCGATGGAGAGAAGAGGATTGGGCGATTCATTTGTCGGCGTTGCTTAGAGGCAATGCGTTGGACGTGTACACTCGCTTGGACGAGGTAGACGCTACCCAGTATGATAATGTAAAGTGCGCGTTATTGAAACGCTACAATTTAACGGAAGACGGCTTCTTAGAGCGTTTCCGTAAAAGTAGACCAGAAATAGGAGAAAGGATGGGTCAGTTTCGAACCCGTATATCCACATATCTGGAAAAGTGGATAACTATGTCCGGCAAGGATAGAACAAAGCCTGAGGACATCTTGGACTTGATTGTTAAAGAACAGCTCGTAAATGTTTGTAACAAGGAGCTGGTGGTTTTCCTGAAGGAAAGAAAACCAAATACATCTATGGAAGTAGTCGACACTGTAGAGAAATATGTCGAAGCGCACGGGACTGCCGGCGCTTTCTCAAGAACTGTGTCATATCAGAATGACAAGGTTCCAAGCAAACAGCAAGATGGTCACAAACCTGTCATGAAACCAACTACTTCAGTAATTAGATGCCACAACTGTTTTAAAGTTGGACATTTGAAGAGGGATTGTAAGAACAGACCACAAATCTCTGCAATACAAAGAGACACGAAATGTGGATACTGTGGTCGTAGGTACCACTCCACTGAGCAGTGCTGGGAAAGAAAAAGGATGGAGAATACTGATAAGAAGACTTTTGGAGTAGCGGCTATGAATACTCCAGAACCGCTGCCGTGTTGTAACAATGCACAACATCATGTTGCTAACAATGGTATCATGAACAACACTAACTCTCAACGTCAAGCGCCGAGGGAAAATAAAGAATTTTGACAATTAATTACGGTGTCCGCAGCATGTTCGGGACACGCGATAGAGACGACAGGTATGCCGGTCGCTATTGGTTGGATAAATGGACAAAGAGTTAAAGTGTTGAGAGACAGCGGCAGTAGTTGTGTTGTGATTAGAAAAGGCCTTGTGAGTAGAGAAAAGAAAGAACAAGAAAAGAGAGTGAAGGTCAGTCTAGCTGATGGGAAGACTGTGAGTGCCCCACTAACTGAAGCGTGGCTTGATTGTCCATATTACAAGGGAAGAGTGACGGCTCTAGAAATGGCCTCACCTTTGTATGACGTCATTTTGGGAAATATACCAGGAGTCAAATGCCCAGGAACGCCAATAAAATATGACGATCACTCTGATTCAGTCCACGAGAATCTCATGAGAAATGATTGTGAGCACTCAGCTCAAGCAGCACAGACGAGGGCACAAAAAGAGAAGAGAATGAAACCATTGATCACTGCCCCCTCAGTGGAAACAGGTGTTAGTAAGGCTGTTTTGAAAGAAAAACAGACCAAAGACGAGACATTGAAATGTGCGAGAGAGGCAGCAGTTACGAAAGAAGTGAAAAAGACTGGTGCCAATAATAAAAGTTGGTTTGAATATGATAGAGGGGTTCTAGTACGATATTTTCAATCACCAAAGATTGAGCACGGTGACGTGATTAGACAAGTCATGGTCCCAAAAGATTTGCGAGTGACAGTGATGCGTTTAGCTCATGAGTCCATACTCTCTGGACATCTCGCTGCCAAGAAAACGACTGAGCGCATTCTCAGCAATTTCTACTGGCCCAACATTTGGGATGACGTCACCCGCTTCTGTAGATCGTGTGACCAATGTCAAAGGTCAACGGCAAGAGGAATGACCCCAAAAGTGCCTCTGACTGAAGTTCCGCTGATAGACGAACCATTTAGTCGAGTAGCGGTAGATTTGGTAGGACCAATTATTCCTGCATCAAATAGAGGGAATCGCTACATGCTTACTGTGGTAGATTACTGCACACGGTACCCGGAAGCTGTAGCCTTGAAAAACATAGAAACCGCGACAGTTGCGGAAGGCCTCGTCGACATTTTCAGTAGGACGGGGATACCAAAAGAGATATTAAGTGACAGAGGTACACAGTTCACCTCAGATTTGATGAAAGAAGTCTGTAGACTACTGTCTGTGAAACAACTTACCACAAGTCCATATCACCCTCAGTGTAATGGGCTGGTGGAGAAGTTTAATGGCACTCTCAAAGGGATGCTTAAGAGATTGGCTAAAGAGAGACCGTCAGATTGGGATCGATATCTCAATGCGGCCCTGTTTGCCTACCGTGAAGCACCACAGGAGTCCTTGGGCTTCTCCCCTTTTGAATTATTGTTCGGTCGCCCAGTACGAGGCCCGATGACAATTCTCAGAGAGTTGTGGACGGAGTCTATTGAGGACGAAGAGGTAAAGACAACATACCAATATGTTGTAGACCTAAAAGAAAATCTTGAGACTACTATCCATATGGCCCAAGAAAATTTAAAGAGGGCCTCAAGGAGGGGAGAGAATTTAAAAAAAAAAGTTTTCCCCCTCCCAAACCCCAAAATTATTTGGGTCCTCGAGTTTGCGGTAGTACCACTTTGTCACAAGGTGCGTTCGCAACTCGCAATGGATGCCAAGGACGCTTATGACCTTAAAGTGTGTAGAGGTAGACATGGACGTTACAATCAACAACAGAACAACGTATCTGACAAGAGAGCCATAATTATTTATTTATAATAAGAAGTAAGGGGAACAGCTCATAGTTATTGAGCAAAACAGAATAACATTGCATATATTGACAGGAAAAATCAAAAGTACATACAAGTAAAAAGTAGTAATGCAATATAAAATTCATGTAAGTTTTAACCAAAATAAACTATACTTCACCCAGGTTGCAACCGTTTCATTAATTCCCACTAATAATGAAATTATTAATTACATATAGGGTCAAAATAAACTGTTCATATTCCGAAAGGAGAATAAAATTGATTAACAAAATTGTTCACACAGGGTGCGGTGTTCCAGCCTGTTCAAATCCAAAATTGTTCCAAAATAAAACACATAGGTCGAGTGTTACTTCCTCATCTTTACAAACGTTACATTGTATTTTGTTCATATTTCTCAAAAATTATATTGTTCAAAAGGGTTCAAAACACATTTACCGGGCGCTATGTCCTAGCCCCGTCAAAATTACAAAGTTCAAAGATGCAAACGCATTTACCGGGCGCTATGTCCTAGCCCCGTCAGCTCTTCACGAGCACAAAATACAAAATCACAATATCGCTTAGAGCCCATAACCGGGTACGACACACAAAATACTGGCCATATTAGGCCCACTTCGGCTACATTACAGCCTAAAACACAATGCTGGCCAACACACAGGCCCAACACATATCGCCTGAGAGCCCATATTCGGGTGCGACATAAAATACTGGCCACTTTGGGCCCTTTTCACTGTGGCTTCAACATAGCCAAACAGAATTCCAGCCAACACACAGGCTGTACAGGTCGTTCTTCTTCGACCTCAAATCGCAGACTGCCCGTTGAACATCGAGCCAAGCCGAAACATAGGACAGGGTATCTAACGGTATCTCGGGTGATGCATAAGATTGATGAGGGTGTTTTAACACTGATGGAACATGATAACCCTCCGTTCTTTCATTGCCTTCATAGTCTACACCACCCACGGCGAAAACAAGGGAGTCCCTATTCCAACACCCATCCTACACTCATAAATCATTTAATTATATGGGTTTGATTCTACCCGAGACCTTGGTGGGTAGGACAACTATCTCCCTTTGTTACCTAGAAGGCATTTCTTTACAGTAATATATGACCCAAAGATGGTAAATTATGAATTTTTTAATTTAAGTCTACGTCAAAAAAATTAAATTTATGTTGTGTATAATGTGTGTTATTGGGGGCTCTGTTGTGTATAATGTGTGTTATTGGGGGCTCTGTTGTGTATAATGTGTGTTATTGGGGGCTCTGTTGTGTATAATGTGTGTTATTGGGGGCTCTGTTGTGCATAATGTGTGTTATTGGGGGCTCTGTTGTGTATAATGTGTGTTATTGGGGGCTCTGTTGTGTATAATGTGTGTTATTGGGGGCTCTGTTGTGTATAATGTGTGTTATTGGGGGCTCTGTTGTGTATAATGTCTGTTTTTGGGGGCTCTGTTGTGTATAATGTGTGTTATTTGGGGGCTCTGTTGTGTATAATGTGTGTTATTGGGGGCTCGTCCCGATGGTGAAACACTCGCTTCACACGCAAAAGGACCGGGATGGGCCATAGATGGAAAGATTATTATTTTTCTCATTCTCATTCTCTCTCTCTCTCTCTCTCTCTCTCTCTCTCTCTCTCTCTCTCTCTCTCTCTCTCTCTCTCTCTCTCTGTGTGTGTGTGTGTGTGTGTCTGTGTGTGTGTGTGTCTATCAGAAGTGATTGGGTAGCTGGGTTCGATAGATCTTGCGGAAAACACAATCCTTTGCGTCCTATTTTAAGAATAGGCCCAATATACGCCTCACACTTCTAAATATATGAGAGCAATAATCCTGTATGTATCATATGTTCAGTCTATTAGAAAGAGAGAGAGAGAGAGAGAGAGAGAGAGAGAGTAAGGGAGAAGAGAGAGGTAAGAGAGAGAGAGAAAGGGAGAGAGAGAGAGAGAGAGAGAGAGAGAGAGAGAGCGACCACAATTTGACCAGTGAAGTAGGCATGAACATGAGGTCATTTTAGCCTTTCCTCGCCTGAATGAGTCTACCAGGCACATTGGATGAGAGATGTATATTGAGAAGATGCTGTGAAATCCACTAATTACTGACTTGTGTACTACCTGGTGGTTGATATATCCAACTCACTTATAGTAGAGAAAGAGAAAGAACGAAATGAGGGGGAAGACAGAGAGAGAGAGAGAGAGAGAGAGAGAGAGAGAGAGAGAGAGAGAAAGATATATAGCGAGAGAAGGATACACAGACAGTTAAATACGTAGATAGATAGATAGATAAACTTGATAGATAGACAGAATTGTATATAGATAGATAGATAGATAGATAGATAGATAGATAGATAGATAGATAGATAGATAGATAGATAGATAGATAGATAGATATAGCAAACAAAAACAAAAACAAAAAAAAAACAAAGGGCATTGAATGTTTTATTTGCTGAGATCGTTCCTTTGTTTATTGTTTTGCTGACGAAGTGTTTCTACCCGAAACGTCCATTGTTTGTACTGTTTCCATCCTAAGCCTTATCATGTTCACCTTTTTGTTAGTATTTTTTTCGATCGAAGGCTTCAGGCAGCCCCCACGACTCTCTAATTTACCCGAGTCAATATATGAAACTTGGTATGTCTTTTATGACGTTAACATATAATATACACGTCTGATGCCATTATTGAGCTTGTATATAGCGCAATATCCACTAAACGTGCTCAAAGCGCTTTACAAGGGGTTCCTGGCCAACAGCAATACTTAACATAATTTAGGACTGGACACGACGCCTGTTAGGCGATATTATATTTTTTTTCGGACAGAGACAACGCTGTTAACGGCCAGGTACTCATTTTACACCTGAGTACGGTGAGAGATTGTGAGTAAAGAACCTTTTCCAAGGTCTCAACTATGCTTTGAGCGAGGCTCGAAACCAGGTCTGACATCCGAACGCACTTATGGGCCTAGTTAACTATTGTTGTAATGGGCAATATTTTGCGTCATTTATTTATATTTCCATTATCATAATTGAGCCCAGAATGAATTGGTTTATCAGACCTGCAAATACGCGCACGTCGGTCTTTTATTGAGACGAATAAATATGTGACCCACCGCCCCAACACGGCATTACGTCAGGGTGTGCTAGGTACTGGACATTGAATGTTTAGCCACAAATATGAAACTTGAGGATACTTTCTATAGATTTCTATATGCATTTGGCTAATAAGCTCAAGATATTGCCATCTGTAAGTATAACGGACCAACACACAAAACTATGTGTAACCTTTAACGTTTATAGTCTGGTTAATACAGTTTAGCGAGAATAGGCTTTAACAGTCGTGACGTCACTTCCCTCGTACTGACGCATAGTAACTTAGTAACTTGTTCTAAACCATTGGAACAATGGCGGACGCTCTTATGAAATACTTCTTCGACGAGCATTAAAGTGTATCCAGAGGAGAAAAACATTATAAATCTGATCATGTTTTGACTTTTATACATTCTGATCACATGACATGTGAAAAGGTTCTCGGCAGCATGAAGAATTAAAAATACCGATTTTCTTTGTTTAGAACCAACCTGCTGGTTGTTGGGCGGACGTGACATCAGACTATTAAATCCTATTACTCATCAACGCGGATGGCAAAAAGCAATAACAAAGACCTGAGTGACGTCAACTTCATTATATCTATACGTTATGATGGAAGAGAAAGATTATTTCTTATATTGCAACAAACTCAAATATCCTATTTTCTACCTCTCTAACTCTAGATTCAATATGGAAGAAAAGTCGTACATCATACCTTCTACTCTTTTGGTTCCTTTTTATTTATTTTTCAAAATTTTTTCGGAGGTTTTATTATTTTTTTTTTTTTGAATTTTTTTTTTTTTTTTTTTTTTGGGGGGGGGGGGGGGGGGGGGGAGTGGGGTTGTTTTATGTTTATTCTTTTCTATTGTTTTTTTTTTTTTTTTTTTGCATCCGGCACATCCCGATTTAATTAGGTGGGAAACAATTGTAAAGATCAGACCGCCATGCCCCCATTCCTTGCTGACATATTGTAGACATTTTAATGCATGTCCGTTATATTGATTCGTATAGGGTACGGGCCGTAAATTGGTTGTATTGTGTGTACCGCATCTTTACACTTCTTGTCTTCCTTTGATTTCTGTCAACTTAAACAGTGAACCTCGCAACGCATAACCAGATAATTATGGGTGTGTTGATGTAATTATCTAAATAAAATTTCGATGTTAAATAGTTTCAATTTCAAATTAATACCCCTATCAATTTATCTCAATTAAATTAAATTACTGAACATGGCGTTGTGTGCATATCCGCTTCCGGATTTTTTTTTTTTTTGAAGTGGCTCATTACAATTTTATTGCTGCACAAGCTATATTCAAATACCCAGATGGTTTAATGATTTAATTATTGGAAAAAGAAAATTATTCGACATCGAAAAACTCAATTATATCTATTTTGTTTGTTGTTGTTAATTTTTTAAGGTGGTTGGGGAGGGGGGGGGGGGGGGGGGGGAACTAAATCTATTTAACATTCCTTTCCATTGTGTCACCTTCCTACTCTCCGGACTATTATCTCTCTACTTTGTCATCCTCTCCCCTATTCTTCTTCACCTCATCTTCCTCGTTCTCCTACTCCTCATCTGCTTCCCCTCCTCCTTCTCTTCTCCCTCCTCCTACTCCACCATCACCTCATCCCCTTCCTATTTCTGCTCCTCCTCCTCCTCCTCCTCCTCCTTCTCCTCTTTCTGCTTTTCCTCCCCTCCTCCTCCCCCTCCTCTTCCCCCTCCTCCTCCTCCCCTCCTCCTCCTCCCCCTCCTCCTCCTCCCCCTCCTCCTCCCCCTCCTCCTCCTCCCCCTCCTCCTCCCCCCTCCTGCTCCTCCTTCTCTCTCTCTCTCTCCTCCTCCATAAGCAGACCTACCTATTTGAAAATTTGAAAATTGTTCGTTTTTAAGAGATAAAAATAGTAGTCGCTATAGTTAACTCAATAGATCAACAACTTACCCAGACGAGGATTAAATAAAACTTCAACATCCTTTAAATTATATACATAGTATGCACTTGGCTAAGAAGCTCACAACATTGCCATCCGGAAATATAACGGACCAACACAAAAAGCGATGTGTAACCATGAACTTTTATAATCTGGTTCATACATTTTAGTGAGAAATACTCATAAACGTGGATGGCAAAAAACAATAACAAAGACCTGCGTGACGTCATATTCGTTCTATCTATAATATGGTATCAATCTTTCATTTTCAATGTTTTGAGGACTTCGAGATCCTCATGATTTTTTTTATTCTTCATTGGAACCGACATTTCGTAATTCTACCAATTTTTCGTCATAGTAGGCAGGTCGGGAGCTAGTTAACCCTCTCCTTACCAGCCATTTTCAGATTTTTCCCCAAACCTCACACCGACCCAACACAAAATCAGACATTTCTTACTCAAATAGTAACTCAACAAGCGCATTCTATTTCATAATATTGTTCGACTAAATGAACTCTATTACAAAATGTCAAGTTTTTATAGCTAGAGCAAAAAGAAGTGAAATCTGGATGAGAAAAGTGACGGTTGCAACGTAACAAATGTGATGATTTTCCAATAGGTGGTGGTAAGGAGAGGGTTAATGTTTAACGAAGGCTCACCACCTCCGCGTTGACATCTTAGTCAGCGTGTTAAAAACAATTGGTTTGTATAATATATAATTATCATTTCTTCCGTCTGTCTTTAAAATCCCATTTTCTACACCCCATTTAACAGCAATCCGGATATCACATGCTTTCAGTCCAAACACCAGGACTCTCGTGTATACCGGATACTGTTTTAACGAGCTTAGACATGAGTATCACGTGAGTATTACAAGATCGGATTATAGGATTCAATAGTCTGATGTCACGTCCGCCCGGTAACGAGCAGCTTGGTTCTAAACAAATAAAATTGGTACTTTTTATTTTTCATGCAGGTTAGAACTTTTTCACATGTCATGTGATCAGAATGTAAAAAGTCAAAACATGATCAGATTTATAATGATTTTCTCCTCTGGATACACTTTAATGCTCGTCGGAGAAGCATTTCATAGAGCGTCCACCATTGTTCCGATAGCTAGTTTAGAACCAGTTACTAAGTTACTATGTGTCATTACGAGAGAAGTGGCGTCACGATCGTTGAAACCTATTATTGTGGGATTTAGGACTATTTTCAACGTAAACCAATGTGATTGGTTGACGCGAAAAATAACCCTTCTATCTTGATCCGTTCGTGACACCTTTATAATATGGAACATAATGTAAAAATAATATTCTATAATGGCCTTCTGAAGACGCCTCACCTGTACCATTATAATAGACGGTGTGGAGACCTTACTTTGCTCTAAGTGTCTGAACTGCGGAAGACCACAGATAATATCATCCTCAAACTTGAAGTATTCCAAAGCAATGTTTACAACGAATTTTCGGGATATTCTGGCTAAATACTATCTCAAATCGGGCCCTGAGAGTTACAGCAGATAAATGGGGTATCTGGAGATCATCCATAGAAGTAAAAGATGGCAAAGGTCAGAGCTTACTTGTTGAAGACCTGCCGAAACATTGACAGAGAAAGCTTTGTGAGTGACACTCCAACTCCAAGGAAAGAGGAAGCGTGGTCGCTCCAAGAAGTCCTGAAGACGTAACGTGTGTGTGAGTGTATATATATATATATATATATATATATATATATATATATATATATAGAGAGAGAGAGAGAGAGAGAGAGAGAGAGAGAGAGAGAGAGGGGGGGGGGAGAGAGACAGAGAGAGAGGGGGGGGAAGGGGGCAAGAAAAGCAGCTGGAACAACCATGTTGAGACCTCATGCGTCTCCTCAAGTGCCAGTAGACCCTGAGAGGTATGAGTGAGTGAGTGAGCGTAGCCATCGTTAATTTATAGCCTGACACTGACCAAAAATTGATGTCAAAAGACAAGTCTTTGGTCACATCGTGAGTTGTATTCAATAGTTCAACCAACAGAATCACGTGTTTCCTTGAGCTCTACTAACGACAACTCACTAGACGCTGCACAAACCTTTAAAATGACGTCAAACTGTAAGTCCTAGAGGTTTCTAGTGCCAGGCTATATGTTAACGATGGCTCCGGAGTGAGTGAGTGAATGAGTGAGTGAGAAACTAATAATTACTATGAGTATTTAAGTAAGTCAAATGACGTTCCCTTAGAAGCCCTCGTGAGATATATGTAAACACGTGATTTGTATATTATACCATTCTTCTTCCCTCCATTCATCTTAAAAAACCCATTTCCGTTCCACACGTCATTAAACAGGAGACCAGCCAGATATCCCATGCTTTAAATGACCATCACTCTCCTACACCGCCACACTCTGAAAAATAGCACGTTTTTAAAATGTTGGTCAGAATAATATATTTCACCCACAAATATCGATCGATTAAAATGACCCCCGTTTTGGCAAAAACCGTCAAACCTGGGGACTTAATTTAGATCCAAGGTTTGGGAAAGTTTGCCAAAGATGAGGGCCATTTTAATCGATCGATATTTGAAGGACGAGTTTTTGGCCCAAATCTTTTAAAATTGTATTTTCAGAGTCCTGCAATATAATGGAAACTGTGTTAACGAGCTCGGATGATTGAAGAGCAGATGTCCGCCTGACCGACAGCTTACCTGTTCTGCTGTTGGTTTAGTATTTTTCTAATGACAGACCAGGCATGTGTGAAACCGGTAATCCGAAGGTCTGAGGTTCGATCCCAAGTCGCGGTCGACTGATTTTATGGGATGGTATATTTTTGTGTGTGTCTGTATTTTTCGTTCTTGCCTTGTCTAGTAGCACCTTTCATACACACTTGTTCAGTTTTTAGTCTTACCCCGATGCCTGCTCCTTAATTTCTTAATGTGAAACCAAACCCGAGACAGAAAAAAATAAAGAATCTATAATCAAATGATTTGTTAAGACAAACTGTGACCCACTGTCTCAACGCTGTATTATTTCGGGATGAACTAGGTGGTGGGAGTTGACGTTATAGCTACAAATATGAAACTTGGGGTTAGTTTAGTTTTTGTGTGGCTACGTGGTCTAGTAGTGTGACAATCGCTTTCGGACCAGAGGGTCCAGAGTTCGAGTTCCGTTGTGAGCGAGCAGCGCAAAATTGATGACTAGGTCAAGGCTCTTTAGTCATATTTACAGACCTGCCTAGTACTCCGAAGAATTCGTAGAAATACGAATTTTTGACTTTAGCTACAAATCTTCATTCGCCTCTTTGACTAAATAAATCTCGTTGAAAAGGAAACGTTAGTTCCTTAGATCCTATATTCAGGATTTTGAAACATTTTTGGATCACGTAATGACAAATTATTGATTTGTAACGCAAATTATAGTGACTTTTTCATTTTTTGAATATTGGAAACTGCGAATTTTTAACATTTCAAGGAGGCAAGTCGTATGCCTTTACTCATCGTGCTCAACAGGTGTGTTGCAATGAATAGATTTTGCGCCACGCTCAGTGGAACTCGAACCAGGGACATGTAGGCCATAAACCGAGTGTTATAGATATATCGAAGTTGACGTCACTCCGGCTTATGTTATTGTTAATTCTCACTAAACTGTATTGACCAGACTATAAACGTTTAAGGTTACACATAGTTTTGTGTATTGGTCCGCTATACTACCGGATGGCAATGTTGTGAGGTTTTTGGTCAAGCGCATACTATCTCTAGATAGTTCGAAGATGACGTCACACAGGTCTTTGTTATTGTTTTTGCCACCCGCGTGTGTGAGTAATTCTCACTAAACTGTATTAACCAGACTATAAACGTTCATGGATACACACAGTTTTGTGTGTTGGTCCGTTATACTTCCGGATGGAAATGTTGTGAGCTTCTGGGCCAAGCGCACACTTTCTATACCACAGACCACAGGTTGCACAGGATGTAAGTATTATAACGTTATAAAACGCCCAGGGCATATAAATAAAATCCGGTGTACAAGCATTCTGCATGTCCAATCGAAGTCCGACTGAAGTCTTACCAACTTGGCTTATTAATAAAGGGTGAAATATTATTATCATTACCCACCGCCTGAAAACAGTATCGCGTTGGAGGTTGATTTCTTCACTCAGGTGTGAATGAGTACCTGGCTACAGGTAGTGACGGATTCTATAACATTCTTAAGAGTACAACAAGATTGCTAGAAGGGAAATGTTGCCATATAAAATGGAATTATGGTTCCATATGGCCTGTTGGTGGAGGGGAATAAATGAAACATAGTGAAACGCATTGAGCATGGTTAATCGATGGAGATGCACAATATAAATGTTCATATTTAGCTCTGTTAATTTCTAGAAAATAGTCAAAACAGTTTCTCAAAGTAACAATAAAGTGTGGACAGGGTTCCGGCTTTATCAACACTTTGAAAATTTCTAACTACTATAATTTTGGTGATAGATCATCAGTGATTGGTTTTTCTATCATTATGCAACCCAGAGGGCCGATCAAATATTATTTTCCCTAGCATTTTTTTTCCAAATAAATTATTATTGAAGCGTGTTTTTTTTGTGGGGGTTTTTTTTTTGTTTGTTTTGTTTTGTTTTTTTTTTTGTTTTTTTTTTTTTTTTTTTTGTTGTTGTTGTTTTGGCGAATGTCAAGGAAACGACATTTTGTCACAGTCTCAAATGAAAAGCGCTTGAAGCATGGTAATAAAACCGAGAGAAAACACTAGATACAAACTATATCCGGTATAGATAGTATGCAGATGACGTCACTCATGCCTTTGTTGTTGTTTTTGCCATCCGCGTTTGTGAGTTGTTCTCACTAAACTGTATTAACCAAACTATAAAAGTTCATGGTTACACAGAGTTTGTGTGTTGGTCCGTTATACTTCCGGATGGCAATGTTGTGAACTCCTTGGCCAAGCGCATTCTATCTATACAACTGAATTTTGTTCGATTATTAAAAGATCGGATATAACAAATATTTGTAACACATCAATAATATGGCCATTACTTTGACCCTGTCAATGCAATGCCATAACGGAGATTGTTTAGCGAGCCAATGGACTGGAAAGGGAAATGTAAAGATTAATCACACAGCTTGTCCTTTCAGATGGTAAGAATGAATTAAAAGTGTGACCCGTCGTCTATAGATAGCATGCGCTTGGCTTAGAAGCTCATAACATCCGGAAGTATAACGGACCAACACACAAAACAATGTCTAACCATGAACTTTTATAGTCTGGTTAATACAGTTTAGTGAGAATCACTCACAAACGCGGATGGCAAAATACAATAACAAAGGCTTGAGTGACGTCATCTTCATTCTATCTATATCTAAGATAGAACGACATTTACGTGACTCGGTTGTAAAATATTACGATAGTATGAAGTTGACGTCATTCAGGTCTTTGTTATTGTTTTTTGCCATCCGTCTTTATGAGTAATTCTCAGTAAAACTGTATTATTCAAACTATAAAAGTTCATGGTTACACATAGTTTTGTGTGTTGGTCCGTTATACTTCCTGATGGCAATGGTGTGAGCGTCTTAGCCAAGCGCATACTATCTATAGTCTTGATAATACAGTTAAGTGAGAATTACTCATGAAGATGAATGAGAAAAAACGATAACAAAGACCTCCGTGACCCCAACTTCCTTCTATCTATTAAGAAAACGATAGCCACTCCCTAATTTTCCTGTCTTGATATTTCAGTCTCGGATTATAACCATAATTTTTACTGAACAATTGGAGCGATCTATATTGATGTTTTCGTCCAACCAGGTCATCAATCACATGCTGTTTTGCTGTCCAACTATTGGATATTTCTTTACAAATTTAAACACGCTGCTTTGTTTACAAAAGTTATAAACATACTCAAGTGTCAGGCTGAACAAAATAACCAATCGTTATGTTAGATATTTGAAAAACTGTGAACACTTTTCACTATATGGGTCACTTTGAACACACTTTGCAATGTGACCAATGACCTCGAAAACATGGACATTTAATATAGATCATGACCATTAATAACAATGTAAATTGAATGTAAGCTTGAACGCCACTACCACATTATCTCATTCGTTTGTACTGTTTCATTCATCCTTATTTGTTGATAAAGGGGAAATTCGAAACGTCCATTTTATCTGTTTTCGTATATTATTATTAAATTGAAGCTTAGATTCAATTTCACATTATTACTTATTTCTTCGAGCTTCGAGCAGCACCATTTACATTACACTGAACAATTAATGATATTAA
>NC_088368.1:24855391-24857891 GCF_034508935.2 Berghia stephanieae | reverse complement strand
CAGTCCTGATTAAAAACCAATTAGCACAATAATAATAATGAACACACATTTAAGAGGAGGAGGAAAAGTAAGGTTTGGGTTGGAGGGGTGGGGGGTTAATGGTTGGAGTTGTTGGGTTAAAAAAAGTTCCAATTGACGCGCACATCAGTTTAAATAAGTAGACTTTGGTTTTAGAGCATTTCTATTATAAAGATAGGCCCAAAACAGTTTGTTGGGTTATCAGACCTGCAAATAAATGCACGTCGATTTAACTCAATCAAAACACGCTCTGAAAATAATCATGGCGTGAAAATGTTATTAGTACTTTAAAAAACGACACGAGTTTCCATAACCCGAATAGATAAATTGAAGCGCCAAATTAATATCTAGAATGCGAGTAAAATATGCGAGAAATGAAATAACAAGAAAGAATTATTTTTTTTAAAAAGAAAAAGAAAAAAATATATTTCACTTTCTCTCTTCATTTCTTTCGTTCTTTCCTTCGTTTTTCTTTCGAAATGTATTTTTTTAGGAAAGAGAGTTTTGAAAGAAAACACGACGCATTTTAAAATAATTAGTCTAGTTTAGGTTGCGTAGCTAATCTCTCTAGCGAGGTGTGGTGTTTAGATTGAAGTTGAATAATATAAGACACGTTATTCGTTTGGAGTTCGCGACTTATTCTCGAATGCTAGTTCTAGCAAACGTTTGCGTCCATTCAGACAGCACGTATGCAACACCGAATAATAAATAATAATTTTTGGAAAGTTTGTTAAGTTAATAATATTTGAAGCGCAACTTCGTGAAATGAGAATTGACACTGACAAATAAAATTGATTGCGTCACAATTATACACTCTCTGGAGAAGCAAAGCTAGAGAAGCCTAAATGAGCCAGTAAAATGGAGAGAGAAAAATAAAGTGAGTAGATGTGACTCATATATAAGGGAACAACACAAAACAAACAACGTTTCGGCCCTTGGCCTTCGTCAGGAGACAGAAAACACAAACACAAATATTTAAATTTACAAAATATCATATTTCGTCAAATGTGGAATGTGGAGTACTCTATTACAAGCGAGGTCCTCATTAAAATGTGGAGTAGAGACTAGCCGAAAACACACGCACTGCTTGAACACCCTAAACATTTAAAGCAGATTTCGTTATTTCGTTCCCGTGCAGTTTAGAATTTTCAACTAATATTTATCAAGATTTATTCATTTTGTTGAAAAAGTATTAATATATATCAACGAATATACAAAATTAATCTAAAATGTAATTTAAAATAATGCGAAATTTGTCCATTGACAACTTTTAAAATATCTAGATGTAATTAATTTTAAAAAACAGCAACAACTGTTTGAATGTTTCTATGACTTGTAAGATACCCTTAAAACGTTCTTTGTTTTGTAGTGAAGTAATAGATTTACACAAAGAGAGGTTCAATGTGCGTCCCAATGCGTGAAAATCTGAACATCATAAATTCTCTTTAACTCTCTCCTCACCAGCCATTTTCAGAATTGTCCCTGAAACTTCACACCTGTGGCGGGTTGTGTGTTAATTTGTGGGATCGAGTCCAACCGATAGCTCAATGGTCTGGATTCGAACTAGTATGCGCGCTATGGCTCTCGTTACCAGCTGCACCACTCAACCTATATCACAAACGGCTCAGGTTTAATCTAGGGGAGATCAAGAATTGCCTGAGGATCCCTTATAACTTAATTGTATTAATAACAAGTGAGTCAAGACAATAGTAACGCCCAATGCAATATATAACAATTCTATACATAAAGTTTAATTAGATTGTTACAGGAAAAGATAGAAAGAATAAGTATTTATTTAATATCAGGAAGAATAGCTCTAATTGAGTGGATCTAATCTATTATATATTTATTTGTTTGCTTTGATATAATCATATGTGTCTGTGGAAAATACATTTGAAAATGGTATAAGCCCGTTTGGCTTATCTTTATCCCGCCGGCTTGCTTGACTGAGGCAAATGTATCAGCTAGTTCCAGGGTTGGCGCCTGCTTTGCAGAGTTTTCTGGACATCACAACAGTGTGTTGTAGTTAGGTTGACATCAGGGTTTTACCGCTGTTCAGGGACTGGGATGCAGGGATTCGGCACAACTGGGTGCTCCAACGACACGGAAAAGGACCAGGACCTTCAATTTAAGTGAAACAACAAGGTCTTAGAGCCAATCGAGTTTGTCTTTCGCCACCGAATCGTCCTGAGCGACACATCATAATAGCCTTTATTTGCCGACAAAGGCAAGGAGATGCAGTAACTCCATGATAATGGTAGTTAGTATATGTTTTAAACATCAACTGACAGTCGAGCTATCTTACATGATGAGAATTTAACAGGGTTGTGTCCCTGGTATTTCTTTATTTATTTTTATTAATTATAATTGAGGTTATGGTGTGTGGCCGGCGATTGGCGGTGGGGTACAGACATTCAAGCAATATACATATTGAATATAAATGAAATAATAACATAGATCATCAACAACTGTTAACTATAAA
>NC_088368.1:24840391-24850391 GCF_034508935.2 Berghia stephanieae | reverse complement strand
AGTCAAAAGATCTGTGAAGAAAGACAAGGAGGACACATGAGGATCCTTTATCAAACTACCAAGACACTTGCTGGAAAATATGGGAAACCAGAGGTACCAGTCAAAGACAAAGATGGGAAAACTATTTTTGGAAAAGAGGCTCAATCTGAACGATGGAGGGAACATTTCAACTGCCTTCTGAACAGACCACCACCAGACAACCAGCCAGAAATTTTGCCTGCAAGGAATGAGCTACCAATTAGCTGTGATCCACCATCGATAGCAGAGATTGTGGGTGCCATTAACAAGATGAAAAGGGGGAAAGCTGCTGGACCAGACCAGATTCCACCGGAGGCTCTAAAAGTTGATGCGGAAAGAAATGCTGAGGCCCTGCACCCACTATTTGAGAGAATCTGGAATGACGGGATATTCCCAAAGGATTGGAAGGAAGGACATCTTATCAAGCTTCCAAAGAAAGGGGACCTCAGTAATTGTAATAATTATCGAGGCATCACTCTTCTTTCTATCCAGGAAAGGTTTTCAACCGTATTATTTTAGAGAGAATTAAGAATGCAACAGATGCTAAACTGCGGGACGAACAGGCAGGTTTTCGGAAAAACCGTTCAACCACCGACCAGATTGCCTCTCTGCGAGTCATAGTGGAACAGTCTATAGAATGGAACTCTCCTCTTATTGTCAACTTTCTGGATTACGAGAAGGCTTTCGACAGTATTGACAGAGCAACATTGTGGAAAATTCTGGCACATTATGGTCTCCCTGAAAAGATAGTAAACCTCATTAAGGAAATGTATGAAGGATCAAGTTGCAGGGTTGTACATGAAGATCAGCTTACTGACAGCTTTGAAATTAAGACTGGTGTCAAGCAGGGATGCTTGCTCTCTCCATTCCTGTTCATCCTTGCCATTGATTGGCTAATGAAGGAAACCTCCAAAGGGAGAAGAAATGGGATACAGTGGACCCCCTGGACACAGTTGGACGATCTGGATTTTGCAGATGATCTGGCTCTTTTGTCCCACACCCAGGACCAGATGCAAGCAAAAACCACAATTATAAACAGCCTCTCGGAATCAATTGGTCTAAGAATTCACCCTGCAAAGTCAAAGGTCTTGAGGATAGGTACGCGTCAAAGGGAGCAGATCAAAGTAAAAGATCAGGAACTCGAAGATATAGACACTTTCTGCTATCTCGGAAGTATAATTGACAAGGAAGGAGGCACGGAAGCAGAGGTGAAAGCACGAATAGGAAAGGCACAGGCTGCATTCACATCTTTGAACAGAGTTTGGAGAACTAAAGATATCTCCCTTCAAATAAAGCTAAGACTTTTCAACTCAAACGTGAAGTCTGTCCTACTGTATGGATGTGAAACTTGGAACGCATCACAGGCATGTATAAGGAGGGTACAGATTTTCGTAAACAGGTGCATGCGTAAGCTACTCAGAATAAAATGGATGGATAGAATAAAAAATGAAGAAGTATGGAAAAGAACACAGCAGAAACCAGTGGGAGAGGATATAGAAAGAAGACGATGGAGGTGGATTGGACACACGCTTAGAAAGAATGACTCAACTATAACAAAGAAAGTATTGGACTGGAACCCTCAGGGCAGAAGATCAAGGGGAAGGCCACGAGGAACATGGAGAAGAATTAAAGAAGCGGATATACAGAGAAGTGGTAAGACCTGGAATGAGATAAAAAAGTTGGCTCATGATAGAGAAGGATGGAAACTGTTTGTCTGTGGCCTATACCCTGACCCAGGGTGAAAAAGGCATTGATGATGATCTGAACTCCATTTAAAATTATTTGTTCTTGGGTGTTTCCGGCGATCGCGACACATTCACGTCTTTAAAGCGCCAATGAAAAGGAATATAATTCGACATTCAAAACATTATAGATTTACAATTGAAATCACATGAAAAAATGTAGAACAAACGGGAAAATGGTTTAAATAAGTAAATACACTCAATATTTAGATTCAGGCCACCTAAAAGTCTCATCAAGATACCTGCGCAGAATTTCATTCAGAGAAGCATAGTCTACATTTATAGGATATGTTCTAAAAAATATAACGATAAGTACAGATCGGAGAGATTATTTACAATGAAAAATCACCTCCAAAAACGAATGCTAAACATTTGATTGTTTCCCTCTCAGCCAAGGATTCTTGCAAGGGCCAAGACGAAACCAAGGAAATTCATTTCAAGACAAATACAGAAAGAACTCAGAAAGCAGAAAAGATCAAGGGTGTTAAAAGATACAGCGAGTGACTCCTGCCCAGCATGGCTGGTCATAATACCCCTCCTAAAAGTTGAACTATTTGAATAGAAAATGAATCTGTATGGCAAAAAGAAAATCCATTTATACCTTTTAATGCTGGCATATTTCAGAGGCAGACAACTAAAAGAGATCTAGATATAATAGGCCAAAGAATTAACAGAAAACATCATGCGTAAAAATCTCAAATTAGTAGACAGTTAGCGTGAGATAGAGAGAGGGACACACACACACACACACACACACACACACACATATATATATATATATATATATATATTATAAGTAGAGATAGAGACTGAGAGATGGAGACAGAGAGAGAGAGAGAGAGAGAGAGAGAGAGAGAGAGAGAGAGAGAGAGAGAGAGAGAGAGAGAGATTTAACTATTCGATGTCAATTTTAAAACTTTTAAAAAGAAAATATTCTTATTATTAAAATCAAATCATCTATTTGTTCATGTACTTGATAATTCAGTTATTAAAAAGTCATTGCAAATGACACGGGCTAAAACCTATCGATCGATTTGAACTTGTATTAATATTGACTCACAATGACGCAAAACATACACACACATACACACAAACACAAACACACACACACACAATCTCTCTCATACTTTCTCATCCTTTCTTTCTTTCCTTCTTCTGTATCTCTCTCTCTCTCTAATTCTCCCTCTATCTCTTTCTCTCTCTCTCTCTCTCTCTCTCTCTCTCTCTCTCTCGATCTATCTTATAGTATTACAACTAATAATAATACATGGTTTTTATATAACGCCTCACCCCAGAGATACAGTAAGAGAATTAAAGAAATAATGAGGGGGAGATGAGAGAGAGAGAGAGAGAGAGAGAGAGAGAGAGAGAGAGAGCGAGAGCGAGCGAGAGAGAGGGAGAGATGTGAAGAAAAATAGAGTAAAAGAGAAGTAGAGAGACAAACAAAGAGAAAGAAAATGTATTATATATGTATATATATATATATATATATATATATATATATATATATATATATGAGTGCTGATCACAGACTACTCTATGGTGCTGGTGGGTACTTGTAGGTAAGAGAGTGCTCGATACTGTTGGTTAGAGCTAATAATAATAATAATAATAATAATAATAATAATAATAATAATAATAATAATAATAATAATAATAATAATAATAATAATAATAATAATACTTTATTGCATCCCAAAAAGGAAATTTTTTTGTACATACGTGTTATAATTTACACAATAAGATAAAAATACAATGGAAATAGGATGTACATATAAAAAAGGAACAGCTCCATAACCAGAGCTGCGCTTTATAATATGAATCATTTCAACACTGTAAAATAGTTAAAACTGTCACTATAAATTGAAAATTGAAAAGATTGCAAAACAAATAAATTAATAAATTAATATTTACATTTTTTGAAAGTAAAAATGCGAAATAATTATATAAAATGATTATTGCTTGTTGTTATAAAGCCTAATACTGGATGGCAGAAAAGATTTTCGGTGTCTCTCTGTTTTCGTTGAAATAGAGAAAGGGCGACCACTTCTTTCTGACATAATAACTGATGGTCTCAGTGGATGATACTGGTCATTTAATATTTTAGTTATTTTATTTATACAAAATTTCTCGTATAAAATATCTACATCGTCAACATCATTTATATAGCGTTTAATGGATTTTTTAATATTTGAATTTATTTTGTTCCTTTCCACTGCTAAGCAATTGCCTCCCCAAGCTGTTATACAAAATGACAAAACACTTTCGATTACTGCTCTATAAAATAATGTGTAGAGGGTTTTATCTATTATAAACTGAGAGTTTTGATAAAAAATATGTACGTATTTTCAAGTGTTCATCCCACTTGAGCCTGTCATCAATTGTTACGAATTGGTCCTTTAATTTTAACGGTTCTATCGGTTCCTTCACTCTCCTAAAGTCAATCACTAGCTCCTTTGTCGTGCTTATGTTAAGCTCTAGGTGGTGGGCATCACACCAAGACACAAATCTATCAATTTCTTGCCTATAAGCCACTTCGTTGCCATTGGTTATGAGGCCTTGAAGAGCGGTGTCATCTGCAAACTTTATTAAAGGGACACTCAGGTTTTGACTTCTACAGTCATTCGTGTATATTGTGAATAATGCAGGAGACAATACACAACCTGATATAAAATATAAATAAAGTCACTCAAATATTTTTGGCCGAGACAAGTGTTTCTTTGACCTCCATGTCGTCAGTAGGCATAATATGTCCGTAGTGTTATTCTTCTTTCGATGGGTCGATGTTTTATGTGTCTTTACTCCCGTGGTGCTGTTGATTTAGCGGTGATGATTGTTGTTATGTTGTGATATGGTGTAGTGTGTTCTCATTGCGTGTATGTGTGTGTGTGTCTGTGCGCGTGTTTTTGTGTTGTGTTTGTGTGGTAATAATAATAATAATAATAATAATAATAATAATAATAATAATAATAATAATAATAATAATAATAATAATAACAATAATAATAACAATAACAATAATATAATAATAATAATAATAATAATAATAATAATAATAATAATAATAATAATAATAATAATAATAATAATAATAATAATAATAATAATAATAATAATAACATCTACAACACAATAAATAGGAACGACACAACTCTACTTATCCATTCCTTATGCTTGTCTCTTTCCTGACATCCAAGAATAAAGAAAACCACGGCACATATAAATAATAAAATAAAATAAAACACGACCGTTGAATAGGCGGTATCGTGTCCAGCTCAGGTAACTTTTAAAAACTCTCTATGACTCCGAGTTATGAAATCATACGTGTGGTCTGTGCTTCTTTATGGCAGCAAATGTTGGAAGATTAACAAAGAATGTGAACGTAGAATAACTGCAGCCGAAATTTGATTTTATAGACGCATTCTTAGAATCTCATAGAAAGATAAAATAAAAAACGAGGAGGTATTAAAAGAAATTGGAGTACGACCAACTTTGGTAAACACCATCAGAAAAAGACAGTTAAAATGTCTCGGACATATTTATAGAAAAAACGGTATTGAAAAGATTGTACTTACGGGTAAAGTTGCTGGGAAGAAAAGAAGAGGGAGACAGAGGATAGATTACATTGACAATCTGAACAGATGGATTGGTGGAGGAGGAACAAGAATCGAGCTATTGAGAAGATCTGAGGACAGATATGGTTGGAGGGACATGATCGCCGATGTCTGCAACAGGACTGGCACTTGATGATGATGATGATGATGATGATGATGATGATGATGATGATGATGATGATGATGATGATGATGATGATGACTCCTCGTGCCTCGCTTTATATAGCGATGATCGAACCCGCTGATTGGGTGGTTGAGGTGTTCTGAAAAACTAGCAACCCGAGGAGGGTTCGGTCAACTCCGGACTCATTCGGGTTATGTCCTAACAACAAGTGCCAGGTTCATAACAATTTTTCCCTACATATTCGTTTCATTTTAGAACGACTTCTACTTTTGATCATCTTTAAAGCGGAAGAGACGGAGAAGTGATAATGGAGAGGCTTCGGGTGGGAACAATACTGTATTGTTCCCATCTGAAGCCTCTCCATTATTACTCTTTCGTTAGTACACTTATTTTCACGATCCCAGGCTTCAGGCTGATCCCTAGGCTCTCTAACAGACGGATAGAAACATGACGAAAATCCATGAGAAAAAATAAATAAGGGAAGCAGGCCTGTCCTAGATTACAGCTACCGCAAAAACTGCCAACCGCAAAAAATGGAGATATTCGGTGGATGCTCCACCCAGAAACATAACTCAGTGAAAATATTTATTTTCCCTTATTAATGCTTATTAAGTTAAACTATCTGAACCCCCCAAAAATATATTGTTTTAAGGCTTTCCAGCGCTCGCGACCAATTCAAGTCACTTCAGCACCACAAAAAGGAAGATAAATATATAGATCAAAAAATTATAGATTTACAATTGAAATCAAAAGAGAAAAAGAAAACAAACGGGGAATGGTTCAAATAAGTAAATGTATATTACAAGAGCATACGGTCAATGTACTAAGCTTGAGATCACCTACCTATCTCATCCAGACACCGGCACAGAATCTCACTTCGAGGAGCACAGTCTATAATTATAAGATATATTCTCAAAATAATATATCTATCGGCATCTTGTAAAGCGTTTTGAGCACGTTTAGTGAATATTGTGCTATATAAAAGCTCAATTCGTCTAAAAACGGAGAGATGATTTACAAGGAAATACCACCTCCAAAAACGAATACGATACATTTGACTGTTTCACTCTTAGCCAAAGACTCCGGCAAGAGCCAGGACAAAACCAAGTAATATCATCTCAAGAGAAAGACAGAAAGAACTCAGAAAACAGATCAAGGGTGATAGCAAGTGTCCTCCTGCCGACGACGTGAGGTTAAAATACCCCAGCTAAAAAGTTGAACTATCAGACCCCCAAATGAAACAATCACAAACAGAATATGCATTTATACCTTTTAATGCTGACATATTTAAAAAAGCATACAACTTTAAAAAGATCTATAATAATCCTAAATAATAAAAAACAACATAAAAACAAACAATAGGAAACCATTAAATCATATTTATAGCAGGTACGGCGAGATAGGGAGAGAGGAAAAGAGTGAGATAGAGAGAGAAAGAGAGATAGATAGATAGATAGATAGATAGATAGATAGAGAGAGAGAGAGAGAAAGAGAGAGAGAGAGACAGAGAGAGAGAGAGAGAGAGAGAGTTTTGTTCGTTCGGTTTCAATTTTATTTATCTTATATTAAAAACAAATTGCAAATGACACGGGCTATAAGTAAGCTTGAACTTGTATTAATGTTGATTCACAATGACGCAAAACACATGCACACACATTCACTCTCTCTCTCTCTCTCTCTCTCTCTCTCTCTCTCCCTCTCTCTCTCTCTCAAACTATTATTAATAGTAATAATAATAATAATAATAATAATAATAATAATAATAATAATAATAATTATAATAATAATAATAATAATAATAAGCTCAAAGCGCTCATATCCATTCTAACTCTCTCTCTCTCTCTCTCTCTCTCTCTCTCTCTCTCTCTCTCTCTCTCATAATGGTGTAGGACACAAAATGGCACAAAGTAAATCTTATGTACCCACAATTACACACACACACACACACACACACACACATACAGAAACACCACACAAACAGACACACATACATACACACAAAAAGACGTGCAAGAGAATCAATATTCATGAGTTAGGTCCCTTAACATATCGTCCAGATTTATCAATAGCGTTCAAGAAGAAGTAAGACAAAGGGGAATGGTTCAAAAAGGGAAATAAAATAATATGTTCCGAGAGCACATCATCAATGTTCTTAGTCTCAGATCACAAAAAAAGTTTCATCAAGACACAATCATGGGATCCCACTAATAGGAATACGTTCAAAACACAAACTATGACAGTACACAACTGAGAGGTGATTTACAAGGAAAAGAATATCACCTCCCAAAAAAAAGGGGACAGACACAGCAACAGTGACCTCCCCGCACACTGTTAAAAATAATCATGAATTGAGATCAGGGGAGACTACTGTGTAAACGTTATTCCTTGTATAATTTGATGTGTTTTTTATTTTTTGGATTGTTTCCCTTGAACTTGTTATTTTGACCCGGAACTAGAGTGAAGCCGGCAGATGATGGTATCGTGAATAAAAAGACTCCATTGTGAATATTAGTAAAGGACTCCTCATCCATGAAATCCGCATATTCTTGGCTTTCTTTTTCACATCATTGTATTTTAAATTGAATCTAGAAGAGCATGACAACTCGTTATTGACTATATTTTTGTACACACACTACGGGGAGGTCTAAAGTTGTTCACATGTTTATAACTGCCAGTCTACGCCACCAAAACATGTCTATTACTGCGTGACGACATCAACTCCAAAGATCCTTTTGTCTATTTTGTTTTTGAGCAGTTCATGTTTTCTGGGGGTTTTTTTGTGTGTTTTGTTTGTTTATTTTTGTATTGTTTTGATTGTTGTTTTTTTTTTTTTAGGTGGAGGGGTATATTTTTGTTTTGTTGTGCTTTATTTTGTGTTTTGAAGGGTTTTAGAATGTTTGCTACACATTTATGTCATTTCAGTGAATGTAATAGATATGCCATGAGTTTGTGAAAAACAGATGAGACAAACCCGACGTGCACTTATTTGCAGGCCTGATAACCCAACTCATGGGCTCGTTGTTGTAATGGAAATCTCAAAAAATAACAACAATATTAGACTAGGCCCATTAGGACGTCAGACCTGCATATATGTATATAAAACCGGCGTTAAAATTAACGGTGAATATGGTAGGGTGTCCGAACTGGAACACCCTGCTTATAGATGAAATGTACCTTTTTATTGAGTATGAGACCAAAAAAAAATCTTAGCCTAACTCGAATCTTTGTCAAAAATGAAAAATATACATGAGCTTCTATATATAGCTGTGACTAAGCATGCTCAAAACGCTTTGCAAGGGGTCCCTAGCCTACAGCAACACATAAGATATAGAACAAGACATGGCACCTGTTAGGCGATATTGCATTTTTTTTCCGACAGAGACAATGCTGATAATGGTCAGGTATTAATGTTACACCTGAGTACGGTGGGAGAATGTGAGTAATGAGACTTTTCCAAGAACTCAACTTGGCACTGCTCAGACTAAGACTAGAATCCAGGACTTCTGATCTGAAGGCCATAGATCTATCTAATTAGAATTTCTATCGACATTTAACTCTTATATTAGACTACTTGTAATATTAACATCAACATATTGACATAAAACATAATATAAAACATAATATAACCAAAATATGATTTACCAACAATATTAAAAAATCACCTCTTATTTTATTAAAAAGAGAAGACAAAGATCACGGAGGGAGGAGGGGGGGGGGAACAAACTTTGATGTGATCTATAATCAATAGCTGAATCAATAGATAGAACGAAGTTGACGTCACTCGGGTCTTTATTATTGTTTTTATTTTTTGCATTCCGCGTTTATGAGTAATTCTCACTAAACTATTAACCAGACTATAAACGTTTAAGGTTACATATTGATCCGTTAAACTTCCGGATGGCAATGTTGTGAGCGTCTTAGCCAAGCGCATACTATCAATAGAATGATGTGTTTCCTTGAGCACTTCTAACAACTAACCACTTTTCACTTTCATTTGGTGATCGTCATATTCTTTTGTGATGTAATTTTTAGTCAGTTTCAGGCCTTCAGTTATCAAAGGCGACGGATATAGCTAATGACTCAAATTCAGTATTTTCTACAGCCCTTTGTGTACAAAAGGGGGTCCTGATAGCTCAGTTGGTAGCTCACTTGCTTCACAGGCAAAGGGACAGAGATCAACCCCCCTGCAGTTCAGATTTGTTTCTGACCCTCCTGCTCACCCAGCAGTGATTGTAGGGTAGCTGAGTCTGTTAGATCTGGAGGAAAGTAATTTGCGATAGACAAGCGTCCTATCCAAATGGTAGCAAGCAATTGCTATTGTCCGTTTCACGCTGTAGAAACCTGGATAAACTCCGGCACCATGGACCTGATGGCTCTAAAAGAATATTTTTTTAGTGTGTGTACAAAAGTAATCAGTCCATAGAGATAGTGATAGCGAGTGACCCCAATAGTTTTGTCCCACAATGCACGGTAGAACTTGCAACTAGGCCCATAGGCATAGA
>NC_088368.1:24832891-24835391 GCF_034508935.2 Berghia stephanieae | reverse complement strand
CCTCAAATTATAAACTCACCTTCCTGATATTTGCTTGCAGACCTTCCACACCAAATAATCTGATAACAAACCACACTTTTAGGGATCTGAACCTGCGACCCAAGGGAATTTGCCAGTGCTGAAAATAAATAGGCGTCATGAACTAATGAAATCTTAATAGAGTAAAAAGTGTAACTTACAACCCTATAGAAAAGGCCAGTTAATCACAAAGTTCTTAACCCTAAATAATCAACGATCTTATTATAGTTCCAGCTACTGAATCTTTGTTAGAACAGAGAAACGAGAGTATGAAATACGAAGTGACTATTTCTCCGAATGCTCGGGAAAATAAACTTGATCTTAAGATTTTTTTTTTTGGTTATTTGTGAGAGTGTGTGTATGAATGATGAATGTGTATGCAATTTTTTTCTTGTTTTCTTTGGCCAGTGGTTGGGCCCTCTGTCTTTTATTCCCAACTTTCTGGTAGACTTCTATCTTGAGTTTGTGCTATCTTGTCTTTCAACCTCAGTTCCCGACCTGAGACTTTGGCTTTGTTATTTAGGTTTATTTCTGATCTCTCTTTGATAGTGCAGCGCGAAGTGCAAAAGTGAACGCGACATGGAGTATTCGCGATTAGCTTGATGATTTGTGAGAATAATTCCCTGTCCACTTCGTTTGAGCAGTTACTTTTGCATCGACATCGCGTCCGTAACCCATCAGCTACTAGAGGCTAGCCGAACATTCGGAGAAGTAGAGTTCAAGTTTATTTTCCTGAGCGTTCGGAGAGATAAAATAACCTTTGTGTTTAGTCAACAGGAGCTGTTCTATCAGTTGTCATGTCAGCTATATTATAATTATTATCAATTATACCATTTACAATATAATCATAACTATTAGCAGTTATAACTGTCAACTGTTCTGATATCTGTTGTGTCAGCGATTCTGATAGGTTTTCTAACAACTGTTCTGTTACCTGTGTTCTCGGTTACAATATTATATTTTTATCAACATCTGTCCACTGTTCTATCATATATGACGGCATTTGTTGTATCAGCTACTCCATTACTTGTACTATTAGTAGTTTAGTCAGATGTTCTTTAAGCATTTACTATAAGCGCTCCTGTCAGCTTTCAATCGGTTGTTTTTTCAAGCTGTACTCAAGACTGAAACTCAGTGGATTTAACATGCATCAATTTTTGTAGGTATTTCTTTTAAGACACAAGGAGAGTGGTTAATGCTAATTTTAAAATAATCTCAATCTCTCTCTCTCTCTCTCTCTCTCTCTCTCTCTCTCTCCCTCTCTCTCTCTCTCCCTCTCTATCTCTCTCTCTCCCTCTCTCTCTCTCTCTCTCACACACACACACACTCTCTCTCACTCTCTCTCTCTCTCTCTCTCTATATATATATATATATATATATATATATATATATATATATATATCACCCCCCCCACACACACACACACACACACACAAACAGACACACACACACAGACACACACACATACCCACACCCACATCCACATTCACATTAACACACATACGCATACACACCAGGCAAGACCAATTATAAAATTTAAAAAAATCAATTTCTCACTCTGTAGTCAGGCATGTAATCATCCTGGTGTTGATGTTTCAAATACAGTGGGTCAAGGACGAACGCCTCACTAAGCAGTGACCTCTTCTTAACCCTAGAAACAAAAGCATAAGTTCATAAAGGTAAACTACAGACTCAAAGGGGTATTATGCCGGATTAATATGTATAATCAAAATGAGCAAAAATGTCATATTTTAGTTCTTGTTCTCATTAACTAACCATATACAGTGGAATCATATAAATAAAGCCAACACAGCCAGACCAGAAAGATTGGTTGACCTTAAGAAAGGTTAATTTCATCCCTTCATAATGGGACCCACTTGGATACAGAATAGAACATTTTGGATAAAAAAGAGGTGTTGACAGCTGCTGATTTTAAGCAGAACTTGACTTTAAGAGTGTTGAGTTTATGCGGATTTCACTAAATGTGCTCCGCTATAAAACATCTGAACTTAAGCCAATATCCGAATTTATGACTATATTATATTAAATTTTTGACAAGTTTATTTTTTAGAGGGTTTAATGGTACTTGTGAAACATTAAGTTAATTTCAGCATCACTAAAATGGAAGAAAATGTGATAGTCCAAAATTCTAGACTTACAATTGAAAGCACAGGATAAAAAGTAAGAAAGATGGAAATGCCTTAATTGGGAACAGACAATATATAGAAGGGATATGATTTACAAAGAAATATCACCTCCCAAAACTAGTACTACACATTCGACTACTTCCATCTCAACTAAAGACTCCAGCAAGAGTCAGGACAAAACAAAGTAATCCCATTCCAAGACAAAGACAGAAAGCTACATAGCAAACAGATATGAGTACCTGGTCATTGACAGCATTGTTTCTGTCAGGACAATATTGTAGTCTCATCCTACATGTTAAATACTGCTGTTGGCTAGGGTCCCTTATAAAGCATTG
>NC_088368.1:24812891-24825391 GCF_034508935.2 Berghia stephanieae | reverse complement strand
GATAAGTAAAATTGGGCCCAGGCCAAAATAATCAAAATGTGAAAATTAAAAGTTTTTTGAAGATTCCGAATTTTTGTTTTTGTTTTTAACTTTCTCTCTCTTCATCTGAAAACTGAGTGTATTTTTTTCATCTCCTGCTCGTTGTATGTCATAGACGCTTTACATTTCTGTAATTTACTAACAACAAACAGACGAAACAAAACTATGTGTAACCTAAAACAGTTATATTACTATTCAATCATCTATTTACTGAGAATTGATCATCCAGATGTGTTCTAAATACAGTAACAAGGAAACTCCATGTGCTTGTACACATTGTTGGTTGGAAACTGAAAGACACTTTTTTTTCTGAGATAAAACGTTTGCGTGGGTTCTTGTTCGGCTCGGCAACTAAAACCAAATGAGTTGCACTCATTTTGCTATGATGAAACAAGAGACCGACTGTGGAAAGGTCAAATGGAGAGCATGACAGACCGGAGAGGTAAATTAATGCACTTAATTTGTAGCCTTACAAGCCACATGTGTTTTTTTCCCTCTCGGCCAAGGACTATGTCAAGGACCAGGACAAAGTTACATTATCCCATTCCGTGACAAAGGCAAAAAGCTAATCTGAAAACACATTAGGTAAAGAGGTCAGAAGATCCCACCCAGCAAGTCAAAATAATCAGAATGTGGACGTTAAATGTTTTTGGAAGTGTGAAAAACAAAAGTCATTCGTCCCAGGGCCCAATGAAGAATTTTTTTTTTTAATTCCAGTAAAAAAATATCTGCTTTGTTTGTTTGGTTGCTTGTTTGTTGTGTTTATTTAAGGATTTAACAGCGCTGCATTACATTTAGTTGTATCAATGCCAGTAAAAAAAAGGAAAATGGAATAGTAAAAAAAATAAAGATTTACAATTAAAGCACCAAGGGAAAAGTAAGACATATGGGTAGGGGAATTGGGTCAAATAGGGAACATATGTAGATTCCGAGAACACACCATCAATGTACTTAGTTTGGGATTATCTGAAAGTATATCCAGACAGAAGCACAGGATCCCACTAAGAGGAATACACTCAATTTTAATGTTTACAGAGTATATCCAATACAGAATAGCTAACAATACATAACGGAAAGATGATTTACAAGGAAAAAAAATATCATCTCTCACAAGTAATACTTAGCATTTGACTGTTTCGCCCTCAGCTTAAGATTCCGGCAGGAGCACAGACAAAATCAAGAAATCCTATTTTAAGACAAAGCCAGGAAACAACCCAGAAAACAGATACAGGTGGATAGAAAACACATCGTCAGGGGGTCAGAAGAACCCACCCAGCAAGTCAAAATATTCTGAATGTTGACATAAAAGTTTTTTCTGAAAGTGTGTGAAACAAAACTCATGGCTCCAATTGGATTCAGTAGTCTGATGTCACACCGCCCGGCAACGGCGGCCATCTTGGTTCTAAACAAAGAAAATCATTACTTTTTATTCTTCATGCTGGCGAGAACTTTTCATATGTCTTGTGCTCAGAATGTATAAAAGTCAAAACATGATCAAATTTATGGGGTTTTTTCCTCTGGATACGCTTTTATGCTCGCCGGGGAAATATTTCATACGGGTGTCCGCCGTTGTTCCGATAGTTTAGAGCCAGTGTTACTAAGTTACCATGCGTCATAAGGAAGGAAGTGACGTTACGACTGTTGAAGAGTATTAAGGGTGTTTTTTTATAGTCCAGTATTAAAAATTCGGCTTTGAATTCAAGTTCATGCATCAGGATCATCTACAAATAATACCAGTGTGACAAAACTGGTCACATCTGTGACTAGACTCTTTACATATTAGAAGTGCGTTTACACTTGATGTCATATCAATCTGTGCAGCCTTATGACCAAGTTCAATCTTGCTGTAAGGACTTGAATACAGTCACCTCATTCTAGCTCACTTTGCAACCATTCAATGCAGCTAAGGCTTGTGTTACTTTAATATTCCTTGGAAAACAAACAACCTAACAACATAAAAATGGAATAATTTTTTTTTCCAATATGTAATTAGATAAAAACCAACATAAAAGATTTCACCTAGCAGTATGTTTTTTTTGAGGTCGTGTAAGTAAATGTTTGCTTATTAACTCTCTCCTTACCAGTCATTTCCAGGATTTTCCCCAAAATTTCACATCCAACTAACAAAAAAAAAAAATAGATTTTTTTATCACTCAAACATAATAGCAGTAAGTTCTTGCAATAAATAATCTATGTAGAAAAACATGCTCTACAACACACTGTTCGGTTTCTCAAAATTTATGATGTACAAAATAAATTTGAATAAGAAAAACTGTTGGTTGTATCGCAACAAATGTGACGATTTTCCTATGGTTGGTAAAGAAAGGGTTAATAATCCTCACAAAAAATGGTCGAAGTCCCTTTGCTTTATCTTCTTTGATGGCTGCTTCCAATGTTGAACCTCGTAAAGACCCATTCTCATCAGTGGGAAGAGTTCTCATTGTTGTGAATGCTATCAGTCCAGCTCTTTCAGCTGAAGAATGCGACTGAAATGGGCAAAACATAAATGTTACAGTTAGAAACATGAAGCATAATGAAATGCAACTGAAATTGGCAAAATAATTTTTTTTGAGTTAGAAAGAGGAAGCAGAATAAAATGCCACTGAAATTGGCAAAATATATAGTTAGAAACAGGAAGCAGAATAAAATGCCACTGAAATTGGCAAAATATAAATGTTACAGTTATAAAAAGGAAGCAGAATAAAATGCCACTGAAATTGGCAAAATATAAATGTTACAGTTAGGAACAGGAAGCAGAATAAAATATAACAGCTAATTATTTTTTAAATTGATCTTTTATATAGCGCAATATCCACTAATCATGCTCAAAGTGCTTTACAAAGGTTCCCTGACTAACAGCAACATGTAACGACTGGAACGAGACATTATACCTGTTAGGCGATGTTACATTGATTTTTTTCCGACAGAGAGAACACTGTACAGCCAGGTACTCATTTTACACCTGAGTATGGTGAGAAAATGTTAGTAAAGGGCCTTTTCCAAGGATTCACCGAGTGAACCCAGGACATTTGTATCAGAAAGTAAGGGTCATTATACCAGACCACATAGCCGCACAATTAAAAACAGAAAGCAAAATATAATGTTACAGTTACCAACAGGATTCAGAATAAAATGTTAGTTACAGAAAAGAATTGTAATAAATATATATAATATGAATTAATATAAAAAGTACTGTACAAAATTAAATATAACAGCTTTAAAAAAAAAAAAAAGAAGAAAAAAAAACAACAAAAAAAAAACAAACAATGGAATTTGGAATGTTTCAATGACTTCAATACCCTTCTCCAACCAATAAAAAAAAATTCAATAATACAGTCCACTCCGGATAATCGCAACACCTTGGGATCAGCGAAAATGTTGCAATTAACCAAAGTTGCAATTAACCGAAGATGAGTCTCCAGTCCACTATTGCAACATTTTACACATATATGGTAAACTCAGTTGTTGTAACCATTGTTCTTTGTCTACCACAGACTGAGCAATATTGTTGAATTAAAAACCATATGGCAGCCCTGTATAGATTGTGTCAAGCAAAAGCAGCTTTGATGCAAGTCGATGTCTTATTCAGATTGGATTAACTTTCACTCTTTTGCTCTCAACATTTGTAAGAGCCAAAGAGTTTAGCCGTGATGAGAGACAAAAAGCACTCACCAAACTTGTTGGTCACAATGAATTATTGTCAATCTCAAACAAAATATATTGCTCAGTCTCTCTTTACAACTGTCATTGTCTACCTGTTATAAAGACTATGCCCAGCCCCCTCGCCTCCTATATAATGGCCACAAGATGACATCACAAACCCAAACAGAAAAGCCCCGCCCTCTTTTTTCTCCACTAAAGTGGTGACACACTACTGTAGCACTAAATCCTGTTCACTCAATTTTTCAACACATCATGATTTCTTCCAGGATGAAATTTAATCATATTTTGTTAGATTGATTTCTTGAATTTATTATTTTTTGAGAAAATTTGTTGCGATTAACCGAAGTTTGTTGCAATTAACCAGTGACTTTTATATAGAATTAATTCCGTTTCTAGGGAAATGTTGTGATTAACCGAAAGTTGCGATTAACAGAGTTGCGATTATCCGGAGCGGACTGTACTTCACGTTAATTTCAGATCGATTCACAATTGATAAAAATGAACCTCGTCTAGTCAACAACTTTGTCAACTGTAAAAAGTAAAAGGGACAGCAAGGGCATTAAATGTCACCCATCAGCTCAAAGCAGTATCATGTCAGGGTGAACTAGGAGCTGGAAAATAATGGAGCCTCAAAATATAAATGGGTTTATTTGTATCCTGTACGGTATACAAAAAATACAATTTTTCACATTGATAGAAACTCAAACATTGTTTGTATTTCATATCAGTTTGAATCTAACTTCACTTTTCGAGCCGATAATGATGATGATGATAATAATAATAATAATAATAATAATAATAATAATAATAATAATAATAATAATAATAATAATAATAATAATAATAATAATAATAATAATAATAATAATAATCATAATCATAATAATAATGATGATGATAGTAATAATACTTTTTTCATCCCCAAAAAATTAAAATTATTGTACAGACGTGCATGCGTCAGAAATGTAGATCATTTAGATACAAATAATTTATATGGTTACAAAGCCTTCAAATGGTGGCATACAACAGTATAAATTTGCCCAGTATAACAATTATATATATATATATATATATATATATATATATATATATATATATATATTATATATATATATATATATATAATGAATGAATTCACAAACAACAAATCCAATAAATTATTAATAATAAAAATTACGCAACTAAGTGACATACAATGTAGCTAATTGTTTGTTTGTTTTTTTTTTGTTTTTTTTTTGTTTTTTTGTTTTTTTGTTTTTTTTTTTAATTCTAAAGATTGTTCGGACATAATAACCGTGAAAATCAGTGGACCACATATGAAATATAATAGGATGTGGCTTTTACAAGGAGAACAACATTTTGGATAATACATAATAATTCCTACCATTTCAGATGTGTAAGCAACTAGCTTGTTGATAATCTCCCCGTTTGTGATGTCAGGGTTTTCCTCCTTGAGTTTATTGGACATGGCTGTGCGGGCAGACAAAATAGCCATTACAGTGGAATCACTTGCTGTGCACTATAAGATTACGAAGGATGAATCGAGATGTAAAAATGAATAAATAAAACAAACAATTCTCTTTCTTCATTACCTAGTCTATTCAGATGGATACTACTACTACTACTATTACTACTACTACCTGGCATCTGCAATTTTTGCGGCCGCAAATATCAGGGCGATCCGCAAATTTTGGCAAATTTCCCAAAATTGGCAAATCGTGGCAAATTTTGGGAAAATTGGCAAATCGCGTGGCAAATTTTGGGGGAAAAAAGAAGCGAAAACAAAATAACGAAAAAAAAAGTGCCAAACTTGAGAAATGTTGCAGCTTTGCCTGGTCCCAAACCAAGGGAAGCTACTCTCTACGGATAATGATCCTTTAAAATCTTTGTAACAACGCTATTCACAGTCATTTTATTTCTCAAGTCAAATAAATCTAGTCACTTACACATCCAACTTCAGTCGTGGATCGTTTCGTCAAAAAATCTTCAAATAAGGACCCAAAGTGCGGCAAATTTTTTGGCACATTTTGGTCTTCTTGGCAAATTTTGGGGTTTTTTGGGGAAAATTTTGGCAAATTTTAGGTCCCAATTTGGCAAAAAATACAGATGACTACTACTACTACTACTACTACTACTACTACTACTACTACTACTACTACTACTACTACTACTACTACTACTACTACTACTAAATATTTTATTTTGAAAATGCACACATTCTCAAAGGCACTTCTCCGTGGACACGTATAACAAGGTATATAACTCTTGCATTACTTAAATAGATTATAATTACCTGGATTACTCCCCCTCCTTCTCCCTCGCTGAACAGAAATTGTTTAGGAAGTTGAAGCATCTGAGCCAGCCAGTCCATCATTGAAACCTCAAGTTCTGTGCAAGCCGGGCTGGAGTTCTTTAAAAGAAATACAAATGAGGAAGTTAAATCTTTAGTCTTACTCCTTTATGAAGTTCGGGATCTATTTAAAAAATGGCTTATATTATCTAGCTTCCCAGGTTTAACTCACTCAATCATAGAGATTTTAGCTACTTTTCAAAATGGGAAAATAATGTATTAAAAATGAGCATGCACATAGACTAGATAGTTTTATTCAACTATCATAAACGTGTAAAAAGCCAAAATATTCGCTTTGATACTACGCCTATAGATAGTATGCGCTTGGCTAAGAAGCTCATAACATTGCCATCCGGAAGTATAACGGACCAACACACAAAACTATGTGTATCCATGAACTTTTATAGTCGAGTTAATACAGTTTAGTGAGCATTACTCATAAACGCGGATGACAAAAAACAAAGACCTGAGTGACGTCATCTTCGAACTATCTATAATTTGTCTCAGAAAAATGTAATAAATAGGCATGTGGTAAAAGAAACCCCGGGTAAACAACTTCGGATATAGTCGGTGTCAGGGTTGAGTGAGTTAACAGCTCTCAAATCGGGGTCTTCTAAAAGTAGACATATGTAGCCAGCTGTATCAAAACGGTAATACGTGGTGTCTTACTTTATGCTTAAAATTGAATTTTTTTAGGGTTAAATCATAAAATTTGAGTTAAATCAAACTAAATGCCTTCATTGAGGAAAGTAGATTTTTTAACCTAAATTTCAAAATAAGTTACATTTCCTTACTCATTTTGACTCTAAACATACTTCTTTTTTTTCTTTCTTTTTTTGTTGTTGTTGTTGTTGTTTTTTTGTTTGTTTTTTTTTTTGTTTTTTTTTTGTTTTGTTTTTTTCATTTGTGACCCACCCTTACATCGCGGCATTATGACCGGAATAATTAGCTTAGTGATTCAAATTGAATTGTAGCCAAATGAATAAAACTAGGGGTTACGTTTCTACACGTTTTGGTGGAGCGTCAACACATTTTCTTACATGGCAAAACTTAAAGATCGCATTTCATTCCAATTTACCATGCCAAATTGCTTCAACAAACAACAGTGGTTTTGTTATCAATTTGGCATTCAAAACTCGAAAATGAAAGCTCTGTTGACCACTCATAATATTATTATCATCATTGTCAACACTCACCCATGTGAACCCTATACAACCAATGGCATCAGATAACATATCGGCCAAGATGGCGGGGTATGAATTTGCGGTAGGAAAGTAAGCATGGAAGTGCGGGCTGTGCCAATGGGTCACCTGGAAAAAACATCAAATTCATTAATTTCGTTTCGAGCTCACACAAGTTTCTTACTCACTTTAAACGTTAAGGTCTTTGTAATAAAAGACGCAACTCCACTTCTTTGTTGTGTTTGTGTCTGTCTGTCTATCTATATATCTATCTACCTATGTTTTCTTCTTCTTCTTCTTCTTCTTCTTCTTCTTCTTCTTCTTCTTCTTCTTCTTCTTCTTCTTCTTCTTCTTCTTCTTCTTCTTCTTCTTCTTCTTCTCTCTCTCTCTCTCTTCTGTTCTCTGTAGTGATATATATATATATATATATATATATATATATATATATATATATATATTGGACAAATACACACACGCACACACACACACATACACACACAATACTCACCCCCGGCATAATGACGCGCTCTATATCTTTCATAACTTTATCCCATGCTTCTGGTGTATTTGGAGCCTCGTCCGGGATCAGTTTTCTGAGATACCCCGGAGTTACGTTGTGAAGAGGGGGCCTATCCTTGATATTCTCTAAGTAAGATGCTATGTAGTCGAGCACCTCACGGCCTTGCGTCTTGAATGCCTCGGCGTCCATCTGAAAGAATAATATACGTACACCAAAATAGTTATAACGAACATGTGACATACAGGTATATCCCATGTGTGGGAATGAAGTACATTATAGATTATACACATATATGTATATACACACAGACGCATATATATATATATATATATATATATATATATATATATATATATATTTATATATATATAATATATATATATATACATATGTATATATATACATATATATATATATTATATATATATATATATATATATATATATATATATATATATATATATATATATATATATATATCAAACTTGTCGCTCCAACACCTAACCCACTCCACATCGGAGCAGACTCTTAGGTAATTGTCAGTGCAGCTGGGCCCATCGTGGCAATTTCTAAGGATGTGCTCCATTGTGTGCTCTTGGCATCCACATCATGTACAAAATTTAGTCTCAGCCAGCCCCCACTATTTCATGCTTCCAGATGTTCTCCCAATTTTGCCCGTGCTCAGTTCAGTGTTACCCATTAATTCCTGGGGAGCTCAGTTCCGTAAGGCAGTTCTTCTCTCGGATCTTCAACAGCTTCATTTGCATGATTGTCCCAATCTAATACCAACACACACACACACACATTATATATATATATATATATATATATATATATATATATATATATATATATATATATATATATATATATATATATATATACAGATCACCCCAAGCCATAAAAAAGTAGTTATGTATATCAGTAATCACTGATATCAATAAATGTTGATTCATTGCTATAAAAACGAGCAGATGAGGCACAGAACTTTCGTTGGTTCCATCATTTCATTTTAAGTTTAATTTTCAAATGTGTACTAGATATACAATATATGAAGAAAAATTACTTTAAATTCAATATGGTCAGAATTTGGAACAAAGAGATATTTTGCTTATTTTGTTTTTGTTTTGTTTTTGCTTGTTTTACTTTAGGGGTGGGGGTTTGTTTGCTTTAAATCGTTTGTTTGTTTTTGCTTCGTGTGTATATTTGTTTTGTTTTTGCTTTCTGTTTCTTTTGAATTATTTGTTGTTTTTTGTTGTTGTTGTTGTTTTTTGTTTTGTTTTGTATCAGGGTTTTTGGGGGAAGGGGGGGGGTGTTTCTTTACTTTTTATTCATTTATTTATATTTTTTTTTTGGTAGAGTTTGAGAGATAAAACTTGCTCATCATAATGAGGGCATTCCGTTAGGCTTTAATAAGTTTTAATATTCGAGCTCACCATTGTAACATAAGCATCAGATTAGCCCCTTGGATGTTTTGAGACAATTCACTGGTCAAGATTTAATCGCAAGATAATTTGTTTTGGTTTGTGTGTGGGGGGGGGGGGGGGGGTGGGTGGGTGGGTGTGTCTGTGGACCTGTCAATCAAGTGTCAAAACTTGGTGCTCTTGTGGCATAACACTCGGCTTCTGACATGTAGGTCCAATAGTTCGAATCACAGTGTGGGCCGCGTAAGGTGACATCTTAGACGAAAACAAATTATAGTAACGGCTTCCTATAGACCCTATGTCTCGTTCTAGATTTCAAGTGTTGCTTTTAGCTTCGGACCCTTTGTAAAGCGGTTTTTTCTTTTCTTTTTTTTTTCTTTTTTTTTTTTTTGGCAAAGGATCTCATTAAATTTGGCAGAAAGTACAATGTGTTAATCAGGTGTCCTATCTTATCACAAAGGTGGCAAATAATTGTTATTTTGTTGCTACAAGATTGGGAAATCATGGCTACGGGGTCTTAAACTTAAAGCCTGGAATGACTTTGTTATTCTTAACTTGCATGATGTATTTTATTATCCTAAGATTATTGACCAATTTCGGAAATTTTATTGGATTGAAAGCGAACATAGAGTTGTTTTTGCTGCCGGTCGATACGTTACTTATATCAAAGAGTGTGTAGGGTAACGTAGTTACCAAGAGCTCTCACTTCTCTTAACCGCAATGCTATTGTCGCGTGCCAGGCGAGACAGCGAGGTTGGTGTGCTCCGCGTGTATCATGCGCGCTAGGCTTACTGATACAATGAAGAAAATACGAGAAGAAGACGGAAGATGCTTGGCTTCACCAAAAGCGGGAAGTGAGAGCTCTTGGTAACATAACAATCGTTACCTACACGCTCTTTGCTTATATCCGTCAGGAATCGTATTATAGCATCTTACTTTCCGCTACGATACACTCGAAGAATGTATAATTTTGAAAATTGATTTAATAAGAGACGATCTATGGACATGGTTCATATCTCATTGGAAGTAGATACTTTTGAGATATGGCTAATAATTTGGAAATTTCAGATGAAAATACAGACACAAAAAAACATAAATTCACATTTCTGGTCATTTTTAACTTTATAATCCCCTTTAGGTCTCTCTCTTTCTCTCTCTCTCTCTCTCTCTCTCTCTCTCTCTCTCTCTCTCTCTCTCTCTCTCTCTTTCTATATATATATATATATATATATATATATATATATATATATATATATACGTATATAATCGACGATAACTTGTTTACACGTCTTGATACTGATAATCCAAATTGTTATGGGCTTTTTGCTATGATATAAATAACTCTCAAACCAAAGGCAAAATATTGTCATTACAATAATGTCCTGGGTTCGGACCTCGCTCAGCGCATTGTTGAGTCCTTGTATTCAGGTGTAAAATAAGTACCTGGCCGTTAACAGCGTTGTCTGTGTTCGAAAAAAATGTTAATATCACCTAAAAGGCGTCATGTGCCGTCCTACATGTTTAGTGTTGCTGTTGGCCAGGGACCCTTGTAAAGCGCTTTGAGCACGTTTAGTGGATATTGCGCTTTATAAAAGCTCATATATATATATATATATATATATATATATATATATATATATATATATATATATATATATATCCTTTCGGTGACGTTACGTGAATTTTTTTTTAATGGTCTGTAAACTGTAAACTGTAACGTAGATAAAACAAAAACAAAACTAAAAAATCAGGTTGCTGATAACAGAAGTGATGAGTTGCTAAACTGGTTTAGGATATTTACTTATCTTTCAGCCTCAAGCAATTCGATCAAGGTCGCAAATCAGATATCACTTTATGTTGTTCATTGTGTACGGACATTAACTAAGCAAAGAAAAAAAAGAAACTTTTTCAAATCCGCTGCTTTTATAAGCAAGATCCGGCTACTATAATAAGCATGATCTGCTTGATGTCAGGGGATCGTACTTTTGAAAAGATCATTATATATTTACATTATATACCTCACTAATGGGTACATTGAATTTTGACATATCGTCTCGTAATAGTATTATTAAGTCGGGGGTGAATCAATATTTTCCTAGATGAAATGAGAAAAACGCCAAATGTTTTGAACAATTCTCTTTCGACTGTTTATTTATTTTTTTTTATTTTTTGTTTGTTTGTTTTTTCTTTTGTTTTGTTTAAATCTTTGTTGTTGTTGTTTTTTTAATTGGAGGTTTTTTGTTTGTCTATTTCGTATCTTTTTGTTGGGATTTTTTTTGTTTTGTGTGTGTGTGTGTGTGTGTGTGTGTGTGTGTGCGCGCGCGTGCGCGTGTGTGTGTGTTTTGTTTTTTTTTAAATTTTTGATCACTTTTAGAGACTTTGACTATTTGTTCTACCGCAGTAAAAGGAAAACACTTTAAATATTTTTGACTAGAAAAGTCGTCATTCAAATATCAATCGACAGAAATGACAAACAATTTTGTGGAAGCTTCTCAGACTGGTTCAGATCTATTAGTTGAGTCCTTAGAAAAGACACTTTACTCACATTATCTCACCATACTCAGGTTTAAAATGAGTATCACGCATTTACAGCGTTGTCTCCGTTGGAAAAAAATTAGTAAAATCGCTGAAAGGCGTCAAGTCTCTTTTTGCCTGTTCCGTGTTGCTGTTGGTCAGGGACCCTTTGTAAAGCGCTACGAGCACGTTTAATGGATAGTGCTCTATATAAAAGTTCACCTTTCTTTTTTGTTTTGTTCTGTTTTGTTTATTGAATACAAGATGATAACCATCAATAGGAAACAAATAGTGAGCTGTATTCAATAGTTCAACCAATGGGATCATAATTTGTTTCATTGAGAAATACTTAGACAGTGCACTAATTTTAATCTACAAATGACGTCAAAATTAATGTCCTAGTATCAGGCGTAAACGAAGGCTACGATCTATTCCAATGGAATAACCATGCCACTCAAAGTGAGCTAGGGTGAAATGACTTACTCAAGGCCACACAGCTTAGCGGTTATTCGAACTCGATACCTTTTGAATACGAGGCAAAGTCCATACCACTGAGCCATCGTGCTATGAAAAATAATCTAGCAAATATCGGTAAGAATGCTATAAAAGGTTTATGGCCAGTGTGTGTGTGTGTGTGTGTGTGTGTGTGTGTATGTGTGTGTGTGTGTGTGTGTGTAAGGGGGGGGGGGGGGGGGGGGGAGAGAGAGAGAGAGAGAGGAGAGGGTTAGAATTAGAAGGCCACTTGTAGATTTAAATCTTGACACCATATTACTTATGACTGCAACTGAATGCAGCAAGGGTGCAATCCT
>NC_088368.1:24802891-24810391 GCF_034508935.2 Berghia stephanieae | reverse complement strand
TTATTTGCTTTTACGGACTTAGAAATATTCCAGGAATATTGAAAATGGTTACTTAGGCAAAATTGACTTTACATGTGGACTGATTTTACGGATTTGGAATTTATGAAACTGATTGAATTATGACCATGCTATTTGATTTGGATTTGGAATTTATCATGATTTGGATTTTGAATTTATCACAAACAAATAAAACTGTAAGAAATGAAACTTGGAATCTGGACTTTTATTTGAATGTCTTGATGTTGTGCATTCAATTATCATCACCGGCCCCTGAACTCTTTCGTCATTATTAACAACTACAACACGACGCAAAGGATAATACTACCATCTATCAAAAACACCACTATACGATCATAAGCCATTACATATGTGTGCAATTACGCCACATTATGTATCTTATTTGGTGTCGTGACTCAGGATTCTTATATATGTTATTTGGTGGCGTGATACCAGGATGTAAAGATGTTATTATTTCGAACCATGGATACACAAGAAATGTATATTGTTGCAGTGTTAATATCTATTGAAGTTTTTGTGAGACTCGAATTTTGAAGTGAAAATTGTGAACAGATAGGAAAATATTTTTATTTGGAAAAGAAAATGAATATCAATATTGAAGGTGAAGTAGTATAATTTTTTGTAATGAAATGTTGAAAAAAATTATTGAAATTATAGATGATTCCTAAAATTCCGATAAAAGACGGTATTTAAAAAAAAAATTAAACGAAATAATATTGAAATTAAGAACCATAGATGGAACAAGAAAATATATTAAAAATCTAAAAGCAATATATTATAGAACGGCAAAAATAATAATAATAATAATAATAATAATAATAATAATAATAATAATAATAATAATAATAATAATAATAATAATAATAATAATAATAATAATAATAATAATATCATATTGATGCTATATGTATTTTAAATATTTAAAAAGAGGAGAGGGAGAGATGAAGAAAAATTGCAGAATTTAAATGAATATTTTAGTGCGTTTTATTTTTCAAAATAAATGAAAATGCGTTTACTTATAATCGGGCGTTTCGGAACAAATCTTCGAATATTAATTTGTACCGTTAATGGCAATGTTTTGTTAATATCAGTAACAAAGATGTGTCGATTTTTATTTCAATTTTTGTATGTTACTGTTGGAATTACATGACAGTTGGTCCATTATTAATGTTGTTACGTTTTATTTTCTGTCAAAATGACTCAAGAAGACGATGGCAATAAAAACACGTAAATTATAAGTTTTGATAATTGAAAAATGTCTTATGGTATTTATTGTTATATTACAACATCATTGATTATATTTTTCTCCGTCAATAGGGATGAATTGGTAGGTTGATATTGATTCTTTGAGATTCATGGGTTCATGACAAAGAGCAAAGTTTTATATCTGTTTGTATTCTTGGTAATAAATGTGTGGTTAACGCAGCCAAGTAATCGACAACAGAGCTTATTTAGTTGTGTAATGAGACATGGCGTTATAATAGATTACATAAGACATTTGGATTTTATCACTGGAAATTAAGTTGAAATGATTTATGCGGAATATGAGTCAATCGTTGTTTTGTTTTGTTTTGTTTTGAAACGCGTTTCATCGTGATTTTTAAAAGGAGACATATTCTCATAATAACGGAATAACGGACTTTTGGTTTAAAGTCGGAGAACAAATAAAATGACGGAGTATTAATTATTATGAAAGACTGATGTCTTGTAATGGGAGTTAAAATGTTATTACGGAAGAATAACAAAATATTGAAAATGCATTACCATGTCATGTGAGCTGATAATATTTGTGACACAAGTGGTTAACTTGTTAAGAATCAGCGAATTATAAGTAACCCATATGGTAAAATGCTGTATATGCATATTGGGTAAATAAGCGCAGTGATGTAAGACGCGGTAATTAAAGTGCACACGATTTAAATTACGAGACGCAGGAATGAGGCGTTCGGGAATATTTTATTTTGCTTTTAATTAAAGCGCATGGTTTAACATTATGAAATGATGCAGAAGGCGGAGAATTTTTATAAATACGATGCGCGTGGTTAAAGCGCACACAATTATCAATGCTATATTAAGAGGCGCGAGATAACGTCGCAATGAGTTATATGAATATTTTTATAAGCCGAGGGCAAAGGCGCGAAACATTGAATTTTTATTGACCAGAGTGTATATCGTTTCTGCGAATATTTTGATAATCATATTTTTCTCCTATCGATTTGCTGTTGTAATTGTAATCAATATTTACTGCGTGGTTTGAATTTAACATTTATATCATAACGTGTGTAACTGAGTTGAAGAAGAAGTTATGTTCAATTGTCAAATCTTAAGTGTGTAATCTTTCGGCAATCAGTTGAAATGGTAGGAAGTGCTACGATAACATAAACAAAATCATATTTCATTAAATTAGGGATTTTCTAAAGGGAATAATTCGAGTTAATCAAAGGCAGAAGTAGTGTTTGCACTAAAACATGATACAGTCATCACGAAAGAGGACACTTGCAACATCAGTCATAACGGGAACGCTGATGACAACGACAGAGGCAACTCAAACACAACCACAACATAGGTCGGAAAATGTCCTAATCCCTTTGGTCTATCCACGAATACCTTGAAATGGAGTAAGCATCTCGACAAAACACTACGCATTGATACGTCCAGAATCAACACAATCTACAGACTACAAACTACACAACAACCTCAATTACATCGTACCTTTCAACTTATACAAACTTGACAGAATTCATAAAATAATATCTGTATCAACACAGATTTCTTCCATGAACCTTTTTATATTTACATTCTTTATTGAACAATTGGATTACTTGTATTTACTTCTACGACAACAATACCCAACGATGTACGATGTCAATAATTACATAAACGTTCAAGATACGATTGTTTTTACAAAAATGATGTCCAATTGTGAACAATACTACTTCCTTCATATGCAGTGGTGAGCGTATTCAAATTTAAACTTATGTCAATATACAAGTGTGCAGCACCCATATCTACAACTTATAAACATTGAATATTATAATAACGCCTGTCTTAGTATCATTGTAAAAGATAAAGGCTATATATGTATATAAGACAATGCAGGAAAAAGTATCGCAAAACGCCACATGAGCGATTTCCTTGGATTCATTATCGTATGATATTCAACAACCTGCGTTCAAATAACGAAAATATTGTTGACCTTATTCAACCCTACTACATACACAACTAGACTACGTTATTGTTACATCATCTACCTGGTGTTTGGACTCACGTCACCCACCGGTACTCTACAGATTACATCATCTACCTGGTGTGTACTCACATGCCACCTCATCAAAACTCGATCAACAACCACAGACAATTACAACACACGACCTCTGTCGACTACTACACACGAACTCTTTGTCAACACATGGCTGAGTTCACAACTTTCTTTTGACTTACTGGATAAGTCAAACTTCATTTAAATTCAAGATCTCGCACACAGTTAATCTTGAATTTTTACAATTTCATCTACAATGAGACTCAACGTATACACAAGACAACCACAAATATCTACGAGGAGAATCGACCCAGATGCCGGAGATGAATGGATTACAGCGACGTCACAAGACCAAGAAACAACCCAACAGGTTAAGCATACGTTTGCTACCTGTAGAGTCTTTTTTCGTCCCAAATTCAAAAGACTCGAACAAATACAACACACTAATTACAAAAGTTGGTCACTTTAGTAACAGCCCACAATCACATACTGTGTTAGATTTTACTTATTTAGTTATTTACACTGTACTAAATATGAATAAGTCGGACAGACTAATGACTGATTATTTACTAAACACTAAATATGTGATGTGAACAAGTCGGACAGACTAATGTCTGATTATTTATTAAACGCTAAATATTTGAATGTGAAGACATTATTGTGATAATTCTAAGACATTTACAGAGGAAAAAGTTTTTAATTTATTAACAATAATTAAAGTGAATTTATGACACTTGGGCTATTCAGTGACCACAACACACACAACAATGCAACACGTAGACTAAATACAATCACCTCAACTCTTATAGTTGATATATTTTTTTCATTACATGAAAACTCATTCTAAATGGAGACAATGACTTAATTAACAATTACTGACAATTTTTACAGGATGACCATTCTCAAAACGAACGGATTACTGAGAAATGTGACCTCTGATGGATGACCTCAAAGACCAATTTGATATCAATGTAGTTGTAAACTACACCCTGATGACTTAAAAAGCTTTAAAAATTGAACCATCAACAATGAACAATGAATGATAATAACTTCAACTTGAATTTTAAAATGATGATAATGCTATTATTATGATTTATTTTTAAATATTTTTTTATTACTAATTGAAATGTAATCCTTCGTATATGGATCTAGATGTCTATAATATATTATTTGTACCACATATTATAAGTAGGAATTAATGTAATAATGTTGTTTAAATGGAATCATACAATATAAGGGAATATACAAGGTACTGGTTTTGATATGTCAGTAAATGAGTAGACATACATGGAAGCTGAGATTATCACCCATGTCGTAAAGAGTTAAATTTGAGATTGAATAAGACAACGTGAGTATATCACAAATGGAATTTGAACCATCCTTTTTCACGCAATACTATTTATGTGTGATGGGATATGACGAGAATTAAACACTTTTATTGCTATGAAGATGGAAGTTAAGGTGAAAAGATACTTTTTCTTTGAACTTTTAATTAATTGATATCTTACTGTCAATGTTGTAATGCCTTAAAAAGTATAATCGATAAATATATAAATGTTTAATCAACTTTCGTGTTGGTAAATTTAAATTTTAATCACTTTTAAATGATAGATACCTTACTGTTGATGTTGTAATTTGAAAGAAAAAAAAATCTATAATCGATATATATATATATCTATTTAGATGTTGTAATCAAATTTGATGTTTGTGAATTTATCAATGTTGTAATACTATAAAACCTATAATTGATATATATATGAATGTTGTAATCAACTTTGGTGTTTTTGAATTTAAAGTTTAAAGTTTTTAAATATTTAACTGGTATAAGTATTATCATTTTAACATTTATTTATTACATTTTAGTTGGACATTACATATATATATTTAATCTCTCACTGTAATTTTTTTTTGAATTGAAATTGTTTTAAAGTCAATTTAAATTCTAAGAAAGGGGCGTATGTAAGAGAGTTAGCTTATAGCAAGTGGGTTTAATGAGTTCACAGTGCTTGTATATCAGTTAAACTTGGTCATTATATTGAGTAGTCTAGGACAGTTTTACGTTCCAAAGTTAAAGGATTGGTCATTATATTGAGTACTAGAAAATTACTTTCTTTGATCGGTGTTACTTGGTTATTGGGGATAATAGCATCAAATTAAAGTTGGAATTTATTATTTGGGCGTACTGAACTAACGTTTACCAAAAGTAATATTATATCATAAAAGGCGGGTTTAACACCAATATGTAGGAATTGACGGTTCAGGTTTGATTATGATTTGGTCTTACTCTTACGGGTTGGATTATAGACTGACAGGGAACTGTCAAAACTGCAAGGGGCCGTGGAAACAATGGAACTGTGGGTAAAATTTTGATAGGGATAAAAGAGGATGTTTCGAGGAAAACGGTAGGATTCAACTTGACCATTAGCTGCACACTTTAAACCTTTTGTGCTCACCATCATTTATAGAAATATTCCACGAATATTGAAAATGGTTACTTAGGCAAAATTGACTTTACATGTGGACTGATTTTACGGATTTGGAATTTATGAAACTGATTGAATTATGACCATGCTATTTGATTTGGATTTGGAATTTATCATGATTTGGATTTTGAATTTATCACAAACAAATAAAACTGTAAGAAATGAAACTTGGAATCTGGACTTTTATTTGAATGTCTTGATGTTGTGCATTCAATTATCATCACCGGCCCCTGAACTCTTTCGTCATTATTAACAACTACAACACGACGCAAAGGATAATACTACCATCTATCAAAAACACCACTATACGATCATAAGCCATTACATATGTGTGCAATTACGCCACAGTAGTAGTAGTAGTAGTAGTAGTAGTAGTAGTAGTAGTAGTAGTAGTAGTAGTAGTAGTAGTAGTAGTAGTTCTAACAAGAACATAATAATAACTTCACATCGCCTATCTTTGATAGCAATGAATGACAATTCCCAAGAATAGAAAACAGAAGTAGTGACGTCACACTACTACGCTTCCAGTTTCAAACTCATTGGAAGTGTGTATGGCTCATGATGAATAGGTTACATATTGAATCATAAGCTGGGTATCTATTTTAGTAGCATGATGTATTGGCGGGTTTTCAAGATACGAGCGAGGATGGATGCTTTATATTGACAACAAAGCATAAGAATTAGACTAGAAAATAAAACGCCGTCACTCTGAAATCAGAAGATCAATTATACAAAGTATGTATCCAATTCTTGGGAAGATTGTTTTTACACTTCCAATGAGATTCGAACAACTATTTTGACATCACATTTTTGTTCCTTATTGGAATAATGAATAAAGCATGATGTAACCGTTGAATGTAGTGAAGCCGTTTAAAAAATCGCTCTACAAATAAATATGGATGTTTATGTTAATATCAAGAACAACCTCCTTGGTTTATTTCAGTTAAACTGATTCGCTTCGCGTCTTTCTGCCTTTACTCCGTACCGCCCATCTTTGATAGGAATGAATGGGAAAGAATCCCCTCTGGCAAAATACAGTTTCTAATTATAGAGCGACACGACTACACATTATACACGAAAAAGCTGTGCCGATCAGAAGTTGTTTTGTTTCTTCTCAACCCCCCCCCCCCCCCCCCACCCACCCCACCCTTTTCCCTCTTCCCCACCTGTCAATACACATTTTTACATGATATAATAAAACGAGTAAGGACAGGGGGAGGAAGGAGGTAGGCTAATTTATAATATTATTATAAAGAGTGGGAAGAGATGCAATGGTTTAAAAATGTGTCTTTGTTCAATTTGATTACTTTTGATTTGTTAACTTTGACTTAATTAAATCTTTAAACTTAAGAGTGCCTTTTATATAGCACAATATCCTCTAAACGTGCTCAAAACGCTTTACAAGGGGTCCATGACCAACAGCAACACGTAACCTGTAGAACGAGACTTGACGCCTATTAAGCAGTGACATCTATATGAAGTCCTAGCTATTAGGCGATGTTACTATTTTTTTTCCGACAGAGACAACGATGTTGACGGCCATGTACTCATTTTACACCCGAGTACGGTGAGAGAATATGAGTAAAAAGCCTTTTTCAAGGACTCGACTATGCTTCGAGTGAGGCTCGAACACAGGACCTTTTGATCCGAAAGCGAGTGTCATACCCACATTCCTTTTTTTTCCCCTTTGAGTTATTCACTAAATTTGTTATTGTACCTTTATTATTATTATTATTATTA
>NC_088368.1:24795391-24800391 GCF_034508935.2 Berghia stephanieae | reverse complement strand
GGATGAAATAGAGGTTGCATATTTCTGTGCTTTACTACGTGGGAAAAAAAGACAAATTGAAAGAGAAAACAATATTGGGTGCATCCTTTAATGACCCAAAGATTGCTCAAGGGTCAATTCCGTTGACTCTTTAGTGATCTCCGATCTTATCTTAAAATGACTTTCTTGGAATCACCTCATTTTACCCAGGTGCAAATGAGTACCAGTTCGCTGATGAAAGTAATCTTTGACGGACTAGCATCATTCAAGAGGATAATAGAAAGTCAGCATGGCTCGGTGGTACGGTCTTTGCTTCGTACCCGAAAGGCATCAGTTCGATCACCCGCTGATGCGCTGTGTTGCCTTGAGTAAGTCACCTCGCCTAGCTCAATTTGCGGCGCTGCACTGCGGCTAACGCCTGGGTTATACCTCGCCCTAGGTCAATTTGCGGCGCTGCATTGCGGCTGACGCCTGGGTTATTCCAGTCTTCCCTTGGAATAGACCCTCGAGAAAAATTTCCCCTATGGGATGAAAAAGGGAATTTTATTTTTAAAAAATTTAAACAGTTATCTGTCTGCTCAACGCTACAGCAACATGGATAAGTTCCGGATTTATAAGCTTAGGAGGCAAGATGGTCCATGGTTAGCGCGTTGTACTCTGGACTCAGAGGTTCTGTGTTCGATTCCGACCGAAGCCATTTTGTACTTTCTAGAGCAAGAAAATTTACTCCAGTCACTCACTCCATTCAAGTGTAAAAGGGTACCTGTCAAGCTGGGATAGTAATCTGCGATAGACTAGCGTCCTGTTCAAAGGTTTTCAAACAAATACGTTAATTGTCCGCTTCACGCTATTGAAACCGGAATAACTCCTGCACCATTGGCTACAAGGCTCTAAAGGAGTTAATTTGTCTTACAATGAGTCCAAGTGGCTCAGAAGGACTTACTTAAAATATTTTCATTGAGAATTCCCGAAATAAATAACGATAAAGCTAATTGATCCCACAAGGTACCGAATAGATGTGCGACCGGTTTTAGACACGTTACTGCTGTGTCACAAAGTATGACACTCTTAAATTATATTTATAAACATACGTTTTTAAATTGCCGAAAATATTTATGTCTCTATGCCTTCTGTACGTGGTTTCGACACATAGAATTATTTTTTGATTTTTTCTTGCTTTTTTATATTCAGAATTGAAATAAATAAATACATCATAACTGTGAAATTGAATGTAAGCTTCAGTTTAATATACGAAAACAGATAAAATGGACGTTTCGGGTTTCCCCTTCATCAACAACACATGATGAATTAAAAACTACAGACGAATGAGATAATGTGGTAGTGGCGTTGTTAAGATGCATAAACAAAAACATTGATGGGCAGGAAATTGTATGCTACTTTGTGAGGAAGCGCGAATTAAAACAGAGCAATAGAAATTTATAAAAGGTGCGTACTTAATTATGTTAAAAGAGGGGAGGCGGGAGGAACTGTGTGATGCAGTATAGAAGACAGTGAACTAAAATAAAGTGTGGACTATTGTTGGAAAATAAATACAATGGAATTGGAAATAAATACAAAATGAAAGGGATGTAGGTATTAATATATTAGTGGCATTAGCAGCAGCAGAAGCAACAGGAGAAATAGTAGTAGTAGTAGTAGTAGTAGTAGTAGTAGTAGTAGTAGTAGTAGTAGTAGTAGTAGTAGTAGTAGTAGTAGTATTAGTATTAGTAGTAGTAGTAGTAGTAGTAGTAGTAGTAGTAGTAGTAGTAGTAGTAGTAGTAGTAGTAGTAGTAGTAGTAGTAGGGATGCAGAAAATAAAGACAGGCATTTCAATTTTGACACGGCGCCGCCAAGTCTGGGACTTTTTTGTCCTAGTGCGGAAGTCTGCTATATTTTTCTACTATCACAAACGATATGAACACGGGACTGGGACCCTCTTCCGCACTAGGACAGGACTGTCCCGGGACAGTCCTGTCCCAAATCTGTAACATATAGAATTTAGAGAGATCTTCCGCACCTATTGGGACGGGACAAAACAGCCCCGTTGTGTCCCAAGCCGTTGTGAAATGCAACAAAATCAGCGGGACAAGACTGTCCCAGTCCCGTGTTCATATCGTTTGTGATAGTAGAAAAATATAGCAGACTTCCGCACTAGGACAAAAAAGTCCCAGACTTGGCGGCGCCGTGTCAAAATTGAAATGCCTGTCTTTATTTTCTGCATCCCTCCTCCTCCTCCTCCTCCTCCTCCTCCTCCTCCTCCTCCTACTACTACTACTACTACTACTACTACTACTACTACTACTACTACTACGACTACGACTACGACTACGACTACGATGACGACGACGACGACGACGACGACGACGACTACTACTACTACTACTACTACTACTACCACTACTATTTCTACTGTTTCTTCTGCTGTTGCTAATGCCACTAATATATTAATAACTACATCCCTTATATTTTGTATTTATTTCCAATTCCATTGTATTTATTTTCCAACAATAGTCCACACTTTATTTTAGTTCACTTTCTATACTGCATTACACAGTTCCTTCCCGCCTCCCCTCTTTTGACATAATTATGTTCGCACCTTTTATAAATTTCTATTGCTCTGTTTTAATTCGCGCTTCCTCACAAAGTAGCAAACAATTTCCTGCCCATCAATGTTTTTGTTTATGCATCTTAACAACGCCACTACCACATTATCTCATTCGTCTGTAGTTTTTAATTCATCATGTGTTGTTGATGAAGGGGAAACCCGAAACGTCCATTTTATCTGTTTTCGTATATTAAACTGAAGCTTACATTCAATTTCACAGTTATAATTTATTTATTTATTTCAATTCTGAATATAAAAAAGCAAGAACAATTCAAAAAAAAATTCTATGTGATGAAACCACGTACAGAAGGCATAGCAACATAAATATTTTCGGCAATTTAAAAACGTATGCTTATAAATATAATTTAAGAAGTGTCACACTTTGTGACACAGCAGTAACGTGTCTAAAACCGGTCGCAAATCTATTCGGTAACTTGTGGGATCAATTATCTTTATCGTTATTTATTTCGGGAATTCTCAATGAAAATATTTTTAAGTAAGTCCTTCTGAGCCACTTGGACTCATTGTAAAACAAATTAAGTCCTTTAGAGCCATGTAGCCAATGGTGAAGGAGTTATTCCGGTTTCAATAGCGTGAAACGGACAATTAACGTATTTGTTTGAAAACCTTTGAACGGGACGCTAGTCTGTAGTCTATGCAGATTACTATCCCAGCTTGACAGGTACCCTTTTACACCTGAATGGAGTGAGTGATTGGAGTAATTTTCTTGCTCTAGAAAGTACAAATTGGCTTCGGTCGGAATCGAACACAGAACCTCTGAGTTTAGAGTACAACGCGCTAACCATCGGCCATCAGCCTCCTAAGCTTATAAATCCGGAACTTATCCATGTTTCTGTGGCGTTGAGCAGACAGATAACAGTTTAAAATTTAAAATAATAAAATTCATTTTTTCATCCCATAGGGGAAATTTTTCTCGAGGGTCTATTCTCAGGTAAGACTGGAATAACCCAGGCGTCAGCCGCAATGCAGCGCCGCAAATTTAGCTAGGACAAGGTATAACCAGGCGTCAGCCGCAGTGCAGCGCCGCAAATTGAGCTAGGCGAAGTGACTTACTCAACTGATGCCTTTCGGGTACGAAGCATGCTGACTATCTATTATCCTCTTGAATGATGCTAGTCCGTCAAAGATTACTTTCATCAGCGAACTGGTACTCATTTGCACCTGGGTAAAATGAGGTGATTCCAAGAAAGTCATTTTAAGATAAGATCGGAGATCACCATAGAGTCTACGGAATTGACCCTAGAGCAATCTTTGGGTCATTAAAGGATGCACCCAATATTGTTTTCTCTTTCAATTTGTCTTTTTTTTTCCACGTGGTAAAGCACAGAAATATGCAACCTCTATTTCATCCATTACTAGTAGTAGTAGTAGTAGTGGTAGTAGTAGTAGTAGTAGTAGTAGTAGTAGTAGTAGTAGTAGTAGTAGTAGTAGTAGTAGTAGTAGTAGTCGTAGTCGTGGTAGTAGTAGTGGTAGTAGTAGCAGTAGCAATAATATTACTCTTGCTATAAGAACATTTCATGATTATATAAATCTTATGAAACAAATCCCATTGTACAGTGTAAAAAATCATTATCGTCATGTCGTATCTTATGTTGATTCATAAAATGTGATTTATTAGAGTTGCAATTGCCTACAAAAAAACTTTTGAATCTTGTAAAAAAAAAAAAAATAATGCATTCGCGCAGGTGTGTCCTGGGACAGTCCTGTCCTAGTGCGGAACCCCTTTTGAATAGAAGTTTTCTCCAGTGGGACAGGACAAATTTTACCCGGGACAGTTTTGTCCTAGTGGGGAAGGAGGGTTTGTAGAATTTCACAACGGCTTGGGACACAACGGGACTGTTTTGTCCCGTCCCAATAGGTGCGGAAGATTTCTCTAAATTCTATATGTTACAGATTTGGGACAGGACTGTCCCAGGACAGTCCTGTCCTAGTGCGGAAGAGGGTTTACGGTACTCGGATGTAAAAGAAGTACCCGTTAAAACAGCGCTGTCTCTGAGGGCAAATGAATGTGACACCGCGTTATGTCTCGTCCTTCATGATAGATGTTGCTGTTGGGGATGAGAGCCTTTGTAAAGAGCTTTGAGGACTTTTAGTGGATAAAGGCTCGTTTGATTGTTTTTGCGCGCCCAGTGCTAAAGTTTTTTTCTTTATTTTACTTTATTTATTTATTTATTATTTTTTAATTTACTGTTGTTGTTGTTGTTGTTGTTGTTGTTGTTGTTGTTGTTGTTGTTGTTGTTGTGATTTTGTTTTGTTTTTTGTTTTTTTTTTGTTTTTGTTTTGTTTTGTTTTTTTTTTTGTTTTTTTTTTCTTTTTAATTATTATTTTTTCTTCTTTTTTTTCCTTTATTTTGGCTTTTTTCTTTCTTTCTTTTTTATCCTTCTTTCTCCCTCTT
>NC_088368.1:24777891-24790391 GCF_034508935.2 Berghia stephanieae | reverse complement strand
TATGTGTGAGTAAAATGGTAAAATCTATTTCCCTTCATCTACTTCTCTATCTCTCTCTCTCTCTCTCTCTCTCTCTCTCTCTCTCTCTCTCTCTCTCTCACTTCCTTTCTTTATATATATATATATATATATATATAATATATATATATATATATATATATATATATATCCCTCTCTTTCTCTCTCTCTCTCTCTCCCTCTCTCTCTCTCTCTCTCTCTAGCTATCTATCTATCTATCTATCTCTCTTTGATAACGAGTTAATATTAGATATATTCAGGAGCTGTCCTATCAGTGTGTTTAACTTGATATTGATAATGGTAATCGGCAATTGTGTGCCGAAATCTGACAAAACAGCTTTTGTCATTTTGACAAGGACATGTTCACTACTTTATGTAACGAAATACCAAGCAAGTAGTCCTCCAGAGCCACTGGGCCGATGGAGCAGGAGATTTTCCCGGATTATATAGCGTGAAACGGGCAAAGAAAAAAAAATTCTTCCTACAATTTGGATCGAACGATAAACTATTGTAAGATACTTTCCACCAGATCGATCAGACTAGCTACTCAAAAAATGCTTGCGTGGACAAAGGGGAAAGGGGGAGGGAGGGGGGGGGGAGGGGAGGTAAAAAAATATCGACTTTACGCGCCATCGATTTCGGTCCCTTTACCTATGAAACGAGTGCTCTACCAACTGAGCTACAGTAACCTATAAATAGATTTAGTTACCCTTTGGTAGCTTTCAAATGTGATCCATCGCTTCAATCAAAACGTTACTTTGTCGAAGTAAACCACAAAGTCAATAAATATTGTAAACCTATAATGACCTGATGTTATATTATGAAAGTTAAGTTTTCTTCAGTCCACCATATCATATTTATTATTATCCCAAATAGGTTTCCAAAGTCGTGACGTCACTTCCTCTTAACAACGCTCACAGCGTCCAAACGTTTGACAATCGGTAAAACTGACAGGTCTCACTTTCCGAGCGATGTGGACTATTTATTAGGTGCAAATAATTGAACCATTTTAGCAAAGAAATGTTTGATCAAATTGATTTTTTTTTCTACAGGAACTGTGCTCGTAATAAAGACCGTACCTGACGTAACACAGTTTTAAGGAGATGAGTCCCAAACATTCAGTGAGTGCGGCTTTGTGGTCTAGGGGTATGACACTCGCTTTCGGTTCGGAAGGTCCTGGCTGTTCAAGTCTCGCTCGGCGCATAGTTGAGTCATTGGAGAAGGCTCTTTACTCACATGCTCTCACCGTACTCAGGTGTAAAATGAGTACCTGGTCGTTAACAGCGTTGTCCGAAAAAAAATTGTAGTATCGCCTAACAGGCGTCATGTCCCGTTCTAAATGTTAATGTTGCTGTTGGACATGGACCCCTTGTAAAGCGCTTTCAGCACGTTTAGTGGATATTGCGCAATACAAAATCTTAATTTAAGTGGCTATTCACCACTTAAAATTTGTCAGGCGGAGTTTCCCCGAAAGAGATATGATGAGATATGCCATTGATATTATCGATCATGTCAAGATAGGAGTCAGTCACCCAACGATACGATGTCTCGTCTTATCAAGATTGCCAAGGAGTTAGTGTGCAGGTATATTATGTTTTAACTTTGCATTTTTACTTAAAGTGTTAATCTCCTGAACTTTTGACCTATAATGTTACTTCCGGTTTTGTGACGTCATTTCAAGTCAGACTATGTCTCTTCCAATGTTTCCCTCTAGGTCTATGCCGATAATTTAAGTGCAACTCGGCCAGTGTTTGTCCGCTAACCTCGAATACACCAGGGTTGCCAATTTGGCAGATTTTCTGCCAAATGTCCTTTTTTTGGCAGAATTTGAAGTCGTCTGGGAGAGAAAAAAAAACGGTTTGGCAGTTTGGCAGATATTTGGCAGATTTTATTTTCCGAGGCCTAGGAATGAATGTATTGGTCTACTCCACGTTTTCCATGGCAATTTTTATGTATTAGTGATTTTTTTTTTAAATTTGGGAAATGAAAAAAAAAATTATGACCAAGGCCTTGCGAATTTTTTGTTTAACAAAACTGATGAGTTTTCAAAGGGGGTACTATAAATAGTACGGTTTGGCAGATTTTTGTGGTATTTGGCAGATATTTAAAATCCAGTTGGCAGAATGCCTGAAAATGATCTGGCAACCCTGGAATACACACACAAAAAACAGACAGACAGAAGCCGCTTAATATACAGGACTGATGACCTTCTTCTTGCGGTGGATATTCCACAAATAATGACAATAAACCCTCTTCCGCACTAGGACAGGACTGTCCTGGGACAGTCCTGTCCCAAATCTGTAACATATAGAATTTAGTGAAATCTTCCGCACCTATTGGGACGGGACAAAACAGTCCCGTTGTGTCCCGAGCAGTTGTAACCCTCCTTCCGCACTAGGACAAAACTGTCCCGGGACAAATTTGTCCTGTCCCACTGGAGAAAACTTCTATTCAAAAGGGGTTCCGCACTAGGACAGGACTGTCCCGGGTCACACCTGCGCGAATGCATTATTTATTTATTTTTACAAGATTCAAAAGTTTATTTGTAGGCAATTGCAACTCTAATAATTCACATTTTATGAATCAACATAAGATACGACATGACGATAATGATTTTTTACACTGTACAATGGGATTTGTTTCATAAGATTTATATAATCATGAAATGTTCTTATAGCAAGAGTAATATTATTGCTACTGCTACTACTACCACTACTACTACCACGACTACGACTACTACTACTACTACTACTACTACTACTACCACTACTACTACTACTACTACTACTACTTCTACTACTACTACTAGTAATGGATGAAACAGAGGTTGCATATTTCTGTGCTTTACCACGTGGAAAAAAAAGACAAATTGAAAGAGAAAACAATATTGGGTGCATCCTTTAATGACCCAAAGATTGCTCTAGGGTCAATTCCGTAGACTCTATGGTGATCTCCGATCTTATCTTAAAATGACTTTCTTGGAATCACCTCATTTTACCCAGGTGCAAATGTACCAGTTCGCTGATGAAAGTAATCTTTGACGGACTAGCATCATTCAAGAGGATAATAGAAAGTCAGCATGCTTCGTACCCGAAAGGCATCAATTGAGTAAGTCACCTCGCCTAGCTCAATTTGCGGCGCTGCACTGCGGCTGACGCCTGGTTATACCTTGTCCTAGCTCAATTTGCGGCGCTGCATTGCGGCTGACGCCTGGGTTATTCCAGTCTTACCTGGGAATAGACCCTCGAGAAAAATTTCCCTATGGGATGAAAAAATGAATTTTATTATTTTAAATTTTAAACTGTTATCTGTCTGCTCAACGCCACAGAAACATGGATAAGTTCCGGATTTATAAGCTTAGGAGGCAAGATGGCCGATGGTTAGCGCGTTGTACTCTGGACTCAGAGGTTCTGTGTTCGATTCCGACCGAAGCCAATTTGTACTTTCTAGAGCAAGAAAATTTACTCCAATCACTCACTCCATTCAGGTGTAAAAGGGTACCTGTCAAGCTGGGATAGTAATCTGCGATAGACTACAGACTAGCGTCCCGTTCAAAGGTTTTCAAACAAATACGTTAATTGTCCGCTTCACGCTATTGAAACCGGAATAACTCCTTCACAATTGGCTACATGGCTCTAAAGGACTTAATTTGTTTTACAATGAGTCCAAGTGGCTCAGAAGGACTTACTTAAAATATTTTCATTGAGAATTCCCGAAATAAATAACGATAAAGCTAATTGATCCCACAAGTTACCGAATAGATGTGCGACCGGTTTTAGACACGTTACTGCTGTGTCACAAAGTGTGACACTTCTTAAATTATATTTATAAGCATACGTTTTTAAATTGCCGAAAATATTTATGTTGCTATGCCTTCTGTACGTGGTTTCATCACATAGAATTATTTTTTGAATTGTTCTTGCTTTTTTATATTCAGAATTGAAATAAATAAATAAATTATAACTGTGAAATTGAATGTAAGCTTCAGTTTAATATACGAAAACAGATAAAATGGACGTTTCGGGTTTCCCCTTCATCAACAACACATGATGAATTAAAAACTACAGACGAATGAGATAATGTGGTAGTGGCGTTGTTAAGATGCATAAACAAAAACATTGATGGGCAGGAAATTGTTTGCTACTTTGTGAGGAAGCGCGAATTAAAACAGAGCAATAGAAATTTATAAAAGGTGCGAACATAATTATGTCAAAAGAGGGGAGGCGGGAAGGAACTGTGTAATGCAGTATAGAAAGTGAACTAAAATAAAGTGTGGACTATTGTTGGAAAATAAATACAATGGAATTGGAAATAAATACAAAATATAAGGGATGTAGTTATTAATATATTAGTGGCATTAGCAGCAGCAGAAGCAACAGTAGAAATAGTAGTGGTAGTAGTAGTAGTAGTAGTAGTAGTAGTAGTAGTAGTAGTAGTCGTCGTCGTCGTCGTCGTCGTCGTCGTCGTCGTCGTCGTCGTAGTCGTAGTCGTAGTCGTAGTAGTAGTAGTAGTAGTAGTAGTAGTAGTAGTAGTAGTAGTAGTAGTAGTAGGAGGAGGAGGAGGAGGAGGAGGAGGAGGAGGAGGAGGAGGAGGAGGAGGGATGCAGAAAATAAAGACAGGCATTTCAATTTTGACACGGCGCCGCCAAGTCTGGGACTTTTTTGTCCTAGTGCGGAAGTCTGCTATATTTTTCTACTATCACAAACGATATGAACACGGGACTGGGACAGTCCTGTCCCGCTGATTTTGTAGCATTTCACAACGGATTGGGACACAACGGGACTGTTTTGTCCAGTCCCAATAGGTGCGGAAGATCTCTCTAAATTCTATATGTTACAGATTTGGGACAGGACTGTCCCGGGACAGTCCTGTCCTAGTGCGGAAGAGGGTTAAAATGCTACAAAATCAACGGGACAGAACTGTCCCAGTCCCGTGTTCATATCGTTTGTGATAGTAGAAAAATATAGCAGTCTTCCGCACTAGGACAAAAAAAGTCCCAGACTTGGCGGCGCCGTGTCAAAATTGAAATGCCTGTCTTTATTTTCTACTTTATTTTCTACTACTACTACTACTACTACTACTACTACTACTACTACTACTACTACTACTACCACTACTACTACTACTACTACTACTACTACTACTACTACTACTACTACTACTACTACTACTATTGCTTCTGCTGCTGCTAATGCCACTAATATATTAATACCTACATCCCTTATATTTTGTATTTATTTCCAGTTCCATTGTATTTATTTTCCAACAATAGTCCACACTTTATTTTAGTTCACTGTCTTCTATACTGCATTACACAGTTCCTCCCCGCTTCCCCTCTTTTGACATAATTAAGTACACACCTTTTATAAATTTCTATTGCTCTGTTTTAATTCGCGCTTCCTCACAAAGTAGCATACAATTTCCTGCCCATCAATGTTTTTGTTTATGCATCTTAACAACGCCACTACCACATTATCTCATTCGTCTGTAGTTTTTAATTCATCATGTGTTGTTGATGAAGGGGAAACCCGAAACGTCCATTTTATCTGTTTTCGTATATTAAACTGAAGCTTACATTCAATTTCACAGTTATGATTTATTTATTTATTTCACTTCTGAATATAAAAAAGCAAGAACAATTCAAAAAATATTTTTATGTGATGAAACCACGTACAGAAGGCATAGCAACATAAACATTTTCGGCAATTTAAAAACGTATGTCTATAAATATAATTTAAGAAGTGTCACACATTGTGACATAGCAGTAACATGTCTAAAACCGGTCGCACATCTATTCGGTAATTTGTGGGATCAATTATCTTTATCGTTATTTATTTCGGGAATTTTCAATGAAAATATTTTAAGTAAGTCCTTCTGAGCTACTTGGACTCATTGTAAGACAAATTAACTCCTTTAGAGCCTTGTAGCCAATGGTGCAGGAGTTATTCCGGTTTCAATAGCGTGAAGCGGACAATTAACGTATTTGTTTGAAAACCTTTGAACAGGACGCTAGTCTATCGCAGATTACTATCCCAGCTTGACAGGTACCCTTTTACACCTGAATGGAGTGAGTGATTGGAGTAAATTTTCTTGCTCTAGAAAGTACAAATTGGCTTCGGTCGGAATCGAACACAGAACCTCTGAGTCCAGAGTACAACGCGCTAACCATGGGCCACCTTGCCTCCTAAGCTTATAAATCCGGAATTTATCCATGTTGCTGTAGCGTTGAGCAGACAGATAACAGTTTAAAATTTTAAAAAATAAAATTCCCTTTTTCATCCCACAGGGGAAATTTTTCTCGAGGGTCTATTCCAAGGGAAGACTGGACTAACCCAGGCGTCAGCCGCAATGCAGCGCCGCAAATTGAGCTAGGGCGAGGTATAACCCAGGCGTTTGCCGCAGTGCAGCGTCGCAAATTGAGCTAGGCGAGGTGACTTACTCAAGGCAACACAGCGCATCAGCGGGTGATCGAACTGATGCCTTTCGGGTACGAACAAAGACCGTACCACCGAGCCATGCTGACTTTCTATTATCCTCTTGAATGATGCTAGTCCGTCAAAGATTACTTTCATCAGCGAACTGGTACTCATTTGCACCTGGGTAAAATGAGGTGATTCCAAGAAAGTCATTTTAAGATAAGATCGGAGATCACCATAGAGTCTACGGAATTGACCCTTGAGCAATCTTTGGGTCATTAAAGGATGCACCCAATATTGTTCTCTCTTTCAATTTGTCTTTTTTACCCCACGTAGTAAAGCACAGAAATATGCAACCTCTATTTCATCCATTACTAGTAGTAGTAGTAGTAGTAGTAGTAGTAGTAGTAGTAGTAGTAGTAGTAGTAGTAGTAGTAGTAGTAGTAGTAGTAGTAGTAGTAGTAGTAGTAGTAGTAGTCGTGTAGTAGTAGTAATAGTAGTAGTAGTAGTAGTAGTAGTAGTAGTAGTAGTAGTAGTAGTAGTAGTAGTAGTAGTAGTAGTTGTAGTAGTAGAAGTAGTGGTAGAAGAGGTGGTAGTTGTAGTGGTGGTAGTAGTAGTAGTAGTAGTAGTAGTAGTAGTAGTAGTAGTAGTAGTAGTAGTAGTAGTAGTTGTAGTAGTAGTAGTAGCAGCAGCAATAATATTACTCTTGCTATAAGAATATTTCATGATTATATAAATCTTATGTAAACAAATCCCATTGTACAGTGTAAAAAATCATTATCGTCATGTCGTATCTTATGTTGATTCATAAAATGTAAATTATTAGAGTTGTACCAAGGACTTATTTTTTAAATTATTAATTTATAATTCAAACTATTAAATAACTAATCTATTAATTAGAAGATTTTACATTATTATTATTGTAGCATCTACTTTACTGGAAACAACAAACAATGAAAGCAATGTGTAGTGAATTTTATAAATTTAATGAGTTCTCTCGTGTTTACGTTTTTGTCTGATTTGGCGTGTAGAGTAGTCTTGCAGTCAGCAGTATGTGGTAAGTCTTCGTAGTTCGTAGGAAACGGAGATCGCCACACATGCCCCCCCAAACACGGACTAGTCATCTTCGTAGTACCGAGGTCGTTTAATGGTACGTCCTGAGCGAGATAGCTTCTTAGTAGGCACTACGTTAGTATCATCAGAAGCAGTACGGGAGTTTTGTATGTTTCTGTTCGATAACTTTCTGTTCGTATTCGGTGGGCGTCCACGACGAGGTGGGGTGGCAAGGGAAACTGGTTGCGTAGAATCGACAAATGCAGGTTTAAGTCGGTCAATCGAAATCCGTTCTGCTTTGCCACCAACATCAATCAGGAATTGTTTATCTCCAGGGGTTATGACAACATAGGGACCTGTATACGGCTTCTGAAGGGGTCCTCGGTGGGTGTCAACACGGATGTAAACATATTTTGCTGACATCAAGTTCTTGGGTAAATTTGTTTGATGATAGCCGTGATGATGTGTTGGCCGTGGTGAATGAAGGGACACGTTTTGCCGAAAGGTTGCCAAAAAGTCTTTAGCGTGGAAGTCTGAAGGATGGTCGGGTATAAACTCTCCAGGGATTGTTAAAGGTTCTCCGTATACTAATTCAGCTGGAGAATGACCGATATCATCCTTAGGTGCAGTTCTTAAACCAAGCAGAACCCAAGGTAGTTCATCCACCCAATTTGGAGTTATTAGACGAGCTTTGAGGGATGATTTCAAGGACCGATGAAACCGTTCAATCATGCCTTTGGACTGAGGGTGATACGCAGTTGTGTGATGAATCTGCACACGAAGTTGACTGGCCATCTGTTTCCATAGCGTGGATGTAAATTGTGAGCCCCTGTCAGAAGTCATATCAACAGGAATACCAAACCGCGAGATCCAATTGGAGATCAGGGCTTTTGCACATTCTTCTGTTGTTGTGGTTTGTAACGGTATTGCCTCAGGCCATCGGGTGTTCCTGTCAATTATAGTAAGGAGATGGGTGAACCCCTTGACTGAGGTAATGGTCCAACGAGGTCAATGTTTATATGTGAGAATCGCTTTCCTGGGACATGGAATGTTTCTAACGGTGCTCGTATATGTTTTTGAATTTTCGAAGATTGGCAGTTGTGACATTGCTTAACCCATGCTGACACTTCTTTCTTAAGACCATGCCAGATAAACTTCTTGCAGATAAGTCTGACTGTGGCCTTAACTCCAGGATGACTCATATTGTGAATAATTTCGAAAACTGGTCTTCTGAAGTCGGTAGGAACGATAGGTCTTGGGTAGCCAGTTGAGATGTCACAAATTAACTCTGGACCGAGTCAACGGATGTTTTGACGATTTTGAGGCTTGTTAATGCAGTTTTGTAAGCCTGTATGTCAATGCTATTTTCTTGGGATTCCGCCATAGCTTGATAGTCGATGCCAATTGAGACTGAGTTTGTAACTGCTCTTGAGAGACAATCTGCGACAGTGTTGTTTTTTCCAGAAATGTGTCGGATGTCAGTTGTGAACTCGGATATGGCAGATAAGTGCCTTTGTTGACGAGCTGACCATGGTTCAGTTGATTTGGACATGGCATGGATTAATGGTTTATGGTCTGTAAAAATAGCGAATTGTCTCCCTTCAATGATGAAACGGAAATGACGGATGGCTAAGTGAATACCAAGCAACTCCCTATCAAAGGTACTGTATTTCTGTTCAGGTTTACGTAACTGCCTGCTGAAAAATGCCAATGGTTCCCAATTACCTTGATGATTAAGTTGTTCAAGGACAGCGCCCACAGCTTGGTCGGAGGCGTCAGACGTTAAAGCGAGGGGTGAGTTCAAGCAAGGATGGGCTAACATTGTAGCGTTACTTAGTGCATTTTTACCGTCAGTAAAGGCTTTCAACATTTCTTGCGTCCACGTAAGTGCTTGACGTTGTTTTTTGACTTTCAAAGCACTATATAGGGGTCGAAGTATTTCAGCTAGTCTCGGAATGAAACGATGGTAAAAATTCAACATCCCGAGGAACTCTTGAAGTGACTTGATGGTTTTTGGTTGTGGAAATTGTTTAACAGCCTCAATTTTTGTCGCCATTGGGACAGATCCAGAATGCGAGATGTGATGGCCAAGGAAGTTAAGAGATCTCACACCGAAAAGACATTTCTCAAGACGGATAACGAGGCCTTGGTTTCTAAGTCTTTCGAATACGATTTTGAGATGTTCCATGTGTTCTGCCTCAGTTGAACTTGCAACCAGAATGTCGTCTAAATAACAAAATACGCAGTCTAAATCTTGTAAAATGGAGTCCATTAAACGTTGGAATGCTTGTGCTGCATTTTTAAATCCAAATGGCATTCTTAAGAACTCCCAAAGGCCGAAAGGGGTTATCACTGCCGTTTTTGGGACGTCTTCTGGAGCGACTGGAATTTGGTGGTATCCTCTGACAAGGTCGATCTTCGAGAAGATGATCTTACCGTCTAAGTTTGCTGTAAAATCATGAATGTGTGGGACAGGATATCGATCTGGTATAGTAGCATCGTTAAGTCGACGAAAATCTCCGCAGGGACGCATTGTGCCATCAGCCTTGGGGACCATGTGTAATGGGGAAGCCCAAGGGCTCTTTGATTTTTGAATTATGCCCATTTTCTCCATTTCCAAAAATTCTTTTTTTGCACACAAGAGTTTTTCTGGAGCCAGGCGACGAGCACGTGCGAATACTGGGCGACCTTTGGTTGTGATGAAATGTTGCACGCCATGTTTCACAGTTGCCGTTGAAAATGTTGGTTGAAGTAGTTCTGGATAGTTATTCAATAATTTTCTGAATGTATTGCAGTTCGGCTCGAGTGGTGAGAGTTCGGCGTTTGCGCAAACTGAACTTACTGAACAAGGTACGTGCGAAAACGTTTCAGCGTCGATAAGGCGTCGACCACGAATATCCACAAGCAGATTATGATGACGTAGAAAATCTGCTCCAAGTAGGGGACGTTTGACATCAGCTTTGATAAGTCGTGCATTGAATGAACGCGATCCAATACGTATGTTAGTTTCGAAGCATCCGTATGTTTTTATTGTAGAACCATTAGCAGCTTGTAATGCGAGATCAGAGGAACCCAAGCTTTTGTCTGGCGCAGAGGCGGGTGTGACAGATACTTGAGCTCCAGTATCTACTAAAAAAGTCGGTTTGAATTTTCATCGACGACGATGAGTTGGAGATTTTTTGATGTGGGCGCGTTGGCTGAGTAAGAATCCGGGTCGACAGCAGAATTTACTGTTGACCCGGCTTGGCGTTTCCCTGGTTCTTCTTGTTTTTCTTAAATGAATTGAAGAGTTTGCATGTTTGTGCACATCGACGGGCATTTGAACCAAACCGTTGATGGTACCAGCAGAGGGAATCTATTTCACTGGTCATGGTTGGTGTGTCAACTTCACAAGTAGTATGAGAAATTGAAAAGGAGTTAGAGTTTGAGTGAGCAGCGTAGAAAAAATTGTCAGCTTCTCTGGCAAGTGCCCTGTAATCATCCAGGTTGGACGAGTTTGCTAATGGAAGTCTGATGTTTGCTGGAAGTTGTCTTAAGAATAACTGTCTGAAGAGCAGACAGGGCTTGTGTTTGCCGAGGAGCACTAACATCCTGTCCATTAACTCAGATGGCTTTAAGTCGCACAAACCATTCATGTTGAGTAGAAATTCCGCTCTCTCTGTTTCCGAAAGGCCGAACGCAGACAGCAGGAAGTTTTTCAGTATTTCATATTTACCTTCCTTGGGTGGTGATGATAGAATAGCAAGGGCTCTAGTTGCTGTGTCTGAGTCTAAGGCAGCCACTACATAGTAGTACTTTGTTTCATCGCTTGCTATATCGCGTAAGGCAAATTGTGCCTCGCTTTGTGCAAACCACGCTGAAGGACAAGTGGTCCAGAATGTGGGCAACTTCAATGCTACGGCGTCGATAGACATGTTTATTATTATTATGTTCTTGTGAAGAGTTGAACTGGTAAATAGTAATAATAATAATATATACCTATCTCTTAAGTTGTTTTAAGTCGGGGTCACCAATGTAGCATCTACTTTACTGGAAACAACAAACAATGAAAGCAATGTGTAGTGAATTTTATAAATTTAATGAGTTCTCTCGTGTTTACGTTTTTGTCTGATCTGGCGTGTAGAGTAGTCTTGCAGTCAGCAGTATGTGGTAAGTCTTCGTAGTTCGTAGGAAACGGAGATCGCCACATTATCACCATTATAATAATTATTATTATTATTATTATTATTATTATTATTATTATTATTATTATTATTATTATTATTATTATTATTATTATTATTATTATTATTATTATTATTATTATTATTATTTATTATTATTATTATTATTATCATTTTTACTATCATTGTTTGCCTTGCTTTATTATTGATTTTATTTACTCGATTTGTTGATGAAAATATTATATTCTTGTATGAGTTATCTTGACAATTGCCTACAAATAAACTTTTGAATCTTGTAAAAAAAAAAAAATAATGCATTCGCGCAGGTGTGTCCCGGGACAGTCCTGTCCTAGTGCGGAACCCCTTTTGAATAGAAGTTTTCTCCAGTGGGACAGGACAAAGTTGTCCTGGGACAGTTTTGTCCTAGTGCGGAAGGAGTCTAAAGCTTGCCTCTATTTTTTAAAAATGCATTCTATACGGTCTCCTGAGGGTTGTATTTAATGGGATTTGCTTTAAAAAGTGCATACTTCAAGTGAAATGTGTTGCTCAACGTACACACTAAAGTCTGAAGCGTGATCAGCGGCCGCCTCGGTGACAGAGATCGTGAAAAAACTATGATCCCGGCGTTGTATCCTTGGACACAATACCACTCGTCTTAGGTGTGAACGGGCAATCTATATGACTCACCATCTCAAAACGGTATTATGTCGAGATGAACCGGGCACCTAAACTTTAATTGAGAATTAAAATAACAAATGCGAAGTTTGATTTTTCAACAGTGTATTAAATTGTATTTATTCTCCTTTGACTTCAATTTTTGTCACGTGGTTCATCCCGACTTAATACCGCT
>NC_088368.1:24745391-24767891 GCF_034508935.2 Berghia stephanieae | reverse complement strand
TCCCCCAACCCCCCCCCCCCCCACCCCCAAAACTTGCTCGACTGCACAGGGAATACGTAATAAGATTTTTTTTTCTATTGAATTTCGGGCTGTTGAAGAAAAAGACGAAGGGGGGGGGGGGGGGGGGGGGGGGGGGCGGGGGGGGGGGGTTTAAGCGGGAATGTTTGTAATATCCTTTCCGTCCTACTTTCTTTCCTCTTTTTTATTGGGGGGGGGGGGGATGCAATTCATTAATCCGTAACGGTCTTTCCACATAAGTCAAGCACTGATGGGCGTGGTCTGTAGTCGTTTTGAGAAGGCTGGTCAATTTTAATTAATGGTAATTTAGATCTTTTCTGAAACTTTCTGTCCACCTAACAGTAATGTGAGAAAGAGATCGATTGACACTCATGAGAAAAGCATTACATTCGACGACTGTTTTTCAAGGATGGAGAGAAATTGTTTTATTCTATAGAAATAGGTTAAACCCGACGTGAACTTATTTGCAGGCCCGATAATCACATTCCTTACGGGCTCATTGTTGTAATTGAAATCTCTGAAAATGACGCAAAATATTGTCCATTACAACAATGTTAAATAGGCCCATCTGTGGGTTCGGGTGTCAGACCTGTGTATATGAACACGTCGGGTAAACCCAAATGGTCTTTTATATTTGAATAACTTCTCTCATTTGCCATTAGAAGCCGGGCGGGGTTTGCAACTGCACACAAATGCGGCAAGGAATTTGCCGCCTGGATAGACCATCACATTATATATAATATATAGTAGTGCGAGACCATTCGACGTCGTTGCTATTATAACTACGAGTATAATCTATTACTTACATAACATGGGAAATAACTGATGTATATTATTGATATACAATTATTACACGATCATTTCCCTTGGCTTTCAAGAAAGCAATAATACTATTATTGAAAACATCCAAAGTTGTGCGTCCCGTCCGGTGGCTCGGTGACTCAGTTGTGCGGCATCTCGTCTTTCCACACAAGTAAGCAATATTCAGCGTGATCAGTAGCCAGATGGATGACAGTGGAAAATTATGGTCCCGACGTTGTTTCCTTACACAAGTCGATTCAAGTGTGAGTTAGTACCCGGTTATGTGCGGCTATGTGGTCTTGTGGTATGGCACTCGCTTTCTGATCGGAATGTCCTGGGTTCGAGCCTCGCTCGGCGCATAGTTGAGTACTTGGAAAAGGTTCTTTACTCACATTCTCTCACTGTACTCAGGTATAAAATGAGTACCTGGTCGTTAACAGCGTTGTCTCTGTCCGAAAAAAAAATGTAGTATCGCCTAACAGGCGTCATATCACGTCCTACATGGTAAGTGTTGCTGTTGGCCAGGGGCCCTTTGTAAAGCGCTTTGAGCACGTTTAGTGGATATTGCGCTGTATAAAAGCTCATTGTTTTTACATGGTTAGAGGCAGTGACGTTGGACGGGTGATGACAAAAAGGGAATAAGCAGACACAACCCAGAGAACCCTGTAGATGACCTGTAGGACGAGAAGTCACACGAAAACCCAAAGCACCAAGAAAAAGACTAAGAACAAGTCTCTTTGTCGCTTTTGGATTCCTGATGCCGGAACTGCATTTTATATAATTTGTGACCAACCGTCCCAATCCAGTATTATGTCGGACAGAGTCAGATAATGTGGCTCGGTGGTAAGGTTAAAACAAAACAAATTGAAATTGGAAAGTTTGAAACAAAAGACGATGAAAAATTATGCTGTCTTCCTTGGGAATTGAATATTTATTATTTCAAAAATAAAATAAAATAACTTTTTTTGATGATGATTACAATATTGATGATGATGTTGATAATTCTGTTGCTGATAATGATGAAATGATGATGATGATGATGATGATGATGATGATGATTATGATGATGATGATGATGATGATGATGATGATGATGATGATGATGATGATGATGATGATAGAAAAAATAATATAAAGAATAATTATGTTTTTTTGACAGATTGATTTATAAATAACTTGATTGAATGTTTGATTTAATGATCTATTGCTTTGATGATATCTCGATTTACTGATTTATTGATTGACTGATTGATTGAGAAATTGACTGATTGATGGACTATTCATATCCCCAAGACCAAGAGCTGTCACCTAAAATTTCCTGCAGTTCTTTGTTGTACGGACGGTAAAATTTCTGTAGCAAGTCAATGGTTTCCGGCATCATTTTACCTTTCGAAGGTGGGAGAGTATTCTTGGCCCCTCTGGTGAGGATTGCATGTAAGGTCGAGTTTGATATGGGCGCTGGAAGAGAGGAAAAATAAAACTCATGGAAAATAATGCGGTTACAATGGAAGATAAGGAGAGATTTGTTTCTGACCCCAGACCCCATTCATCCCACTCACGTCCCCTTGTGCCACAAGGAAAATAAAGCAGGACAATGAAAAATCAGGAGAGCTTTTTTTTCTGACATCCCCCGCCCTCTTGTCCACAAAGAGTTGTTGAGTCTGATTTAGCGGGGAGTTCTTTGCGATAGACTAGCGTCCTATTTAATAGGGAACATGCAATTGTTATTACCATTTGTCTACTTAACACTATAGAAAAAAGGGTATACGTCAGGCTCTGAAGAACTAAAAAAAAAATCGGAGTCTCAGGGTCAATGGAGAGTTGTGTTGTGTTTAGAATGGGCAGTAGAAGAATAACAACAAAGGACGAGAAAATAATGTAGAACTTTGATATAATGGAGGTCCCTATATCCGAGTAGAAAGACAATGGCTTTTCAAGCAAAGTACTTGGTCTTCATTCCGGGTGCAGTCCAGGTAATTTCTGACTCCTCTTTCAAGTTGTGATTAGACAATCGTCCTATAAAAACGGTAGAAAGTAATTGATGCCGTCCGTTTAGCGCTAGAGAAACTGGAATAAACTCCCATTTCGGGAAACATTATGGCTCTGGATCATCATCATCATCATCATCATCATCATCATCATCATCATCATCATCATCATCATTTTTATCATCATCACCACCACAGCTACCATGTCCACAAACACCACCTTCATCATGATCATGATGATGACCATCATCATTAATATCATTAACAACATCAACAACATCAACAACAACACCACCACCAACATCAACAACAACAACAATAAAGCCAACATCACCATTAATAACAAGAGCAACAACAAAACTTGAAGGTTCCCACCAATAGTAAGGACATTTTATATTATTCTGAATGTCTTACGCAATTCCAGGAATTTGAAGATGGACTTCATGTGTTTTGGCAAATCGCTAACGTAGTCCTCAAATCTGAAACAACCGAATAAAAAAGCAAAATCTATCTATTCTTTTTTTAAACCCTCTCCTTACATTCGTTGCGATGAAATCAACAATTTTCGCATTCTAGTTTCTTTGTTATGTCACAAAATTAAAAAAAGAAGTTTTGTTATAGCTATAAAAACTTGACACTGTGTTGTAGAGCTCATTTTGCTGAATAATATTATGTATAGAATGTACGTGTTGATTTTCTGTTTGAGTAAGACAAATCTATTTTTGTGTTGGGTTGGCCTGATGGTGCAGGGAAAATTCTGGTAAACTGGTAAGGAGGGAGTTAACAGGGTTAGAGGTTCCTTAAACCAAATTAAATTTTAGTCAACGAGCACAGAATTACTGGCAAAACTAAAAATTATAAAACTTTTTATATAGATTGATATACAGCAAGCCAACCTTTCTTTACGTAAAGGTAATTCTATCCTTGTTGACTCCAATGAATATTAACCCTTACCAACTATAGAAAAATCGTCACAGACCGTACGATGCAACCAAAATATTTCTTATTCAAGTTTCTCTTGGACATCATAAAATTAAAAGAAAATGAACAGTGTATTGTAGAGCATTCTGAGTGATAAAAAATCTATTTTTTGTGTTAGTTGTGTGTGAAGTTTTGGGGAAAATCCTGAAAATGGCTGGTAAGGAGAGAGTTAAGAAACTGTGCTAGGTCGTAATGATCGGTCTGTAATTTGGTCTTTGGCCTTGGGAATCGCCGTCCACTTTGTCAGAATTTATGAGATAAAGAAAATAGAAAGGAAACTCTCGAGGGTGCAGCGTGGTTCATCGGTACGGTCTTTGCTTCAAACCCGAAAGGTACCAACTTCGATCGCCCGCTGCTTGGCTGTGTGACCTTGAGCTCTATTTGAGGCGCTGTATTGCGGCTGATGCCTATGTTATTCCGGTCTTCCCATGGAATAGACCCTAGAGACAAATTTCCCCTTTGGGATGAATAAAAAGAGTTTTATTTTATTAATTTTTTTTTTGTGATGATCAGATTATTAAAAATTATGGGTTTTAAAGTTTTATGACTATGATGGGACTTACTTGAAAATAAGAATTTGATCCCGCGGAAAGACTTTTAGCCAATCTCTTAGGAAGACTGAATACATACCTTCTTGCAAGCGGGTTTTCTGTAGGGGGAAAATATATTGAATAATTAACTCATTATCATCGTCGTCCTCGTCGTCATCATGATCAGCATTATCATTATTTATAATATCATCATCATCATCATCATCATCATCATCATCATCATCATCATCATCATCATCATCATCATCAGTTAAAGCACAATAGCGGTGTGGCCCACACTTGATGCATGGCGCATTGACGTCAGCTGCCCTGCTAACGTCTGGAGTCCGTTCATTCAAATGTTGCAAATCATGAATATTCATATCATCCATTGATACTCACCCGTTCTGTCCGCCAGATCATTGTACCAACGCAGAGAATTATTTGGAACCTTAAACGATTGTAGTTTGTTAGAGATATATTTAAGTGAGAACTAACCATTCAATTAGAGGTGTAATAATAATACAAAAATTGGTAAATGTCACCACTTCATTCAAACTTATAGAAGGAACGAAATTGACGTCCCTCAGCTCTTTGTTATTTTTAGACAACCATTTTGGTAATTAGCTCTCACTAAACTATATCAATCAGACTATAAACTTTCAAGGATACACATACCTAGTTTTGTAATGTTAGTAATTTTAATTCGGCTGGTGGATGTTGTGATTATTTTACCTAAACGCATAGCACCAATACTTACCACGATTCTATATAGAGTTCCATTGTAAGCACAATGACGTGCTGACCAAACTTTGATGCATGACGTGTAGACGTCAATTGCCCTGCTCGTGGACTGATGGAAGAAGAGTGGGCTTGATGCGTTTTTCTTTAATAACGTCATGTAACGAGAAAACAATCTGAAAAAAAAAACCCAAGAAATTTTGGAGTTCTTAACTCGTCTTGCGTTTAGGTTAACTCTCTCCATAGGAAAATCGTCCCATTCGTTACAATGCAGCCAACAATATTCTTATTCTGATTTCATTTTCTTATAGTTATAGCTATAAAAACTCGACATTGTGTTGCAGAGCTAAATTTTCTGAATAAAATATAGAATATAGCCGTTGCTCATCTGCTTGAAAAAAAAATATATTTTTGTGTTGGTCGAGTATGAAGTTTAGGGTAACATTCTAAAAATTGCTGATAAGGAGAGAGTTAAATCCAAAAAGTAAACAAAATTCCCTTCATTCTATTCCCTTCATTCATCCCCAGGGCAATTCTATCTCCAACCCACCCCCCCCCCTTCCTCCTTCCAAAACAAACAAACAACTAGAGCATTTATATTTGTATCGTAAGGTCCTCTAAACATTTTCAAGACGTTTTATAAAGCGTCTATCGTATCCAACAGCATTGCAACATGAAGGACCAGGCATGACGCCTATAAGTGTATCACTATTTCTCCGACAGAGAAATTAATCGTTGTTAAAAGCCATGTGCTTATTTAACTCTCTCCTTACCAGCCATTTTCAGGATTTTCCCCAAAACTTCACACCCAACTAACACAAAATTATTTTTTTGTTATCATTCTGACATATCTAATAGCAGTAAAATTCTTGCCATAAAGAACTTCTTTAGCAAAACATAATCTACAACACACTTTTCATTTTCTTTTAAATTTATGATGTACAAGAGAAATTTCAATAAGAAAAATTGTTGGTTGTATCGTAACGAATATGACAATTTTATTATAGTTGGTAAGGAGAGGGTTAACATCCGAGTACGGTGAGAGAATAATTTGAGTAAATAGCCTTTTCCAAGGATTCAACTTAACGCCACTGCTCATAGCAGGGTTTGAATCAGCGACCTACCAGTCCGAGGGCAGCATGGCTCACCACAAAACCAAAGAGCCGCGATTCTATGATTTATTTTGAGAAAAAGACCGAAGTAATAGGGGTACGGGCTGAGTTTCTTGTTCAAGGAAAAATAATATGCCGACAATATAATATGGTTCATTCCGAAGCCATCGTTAACATAAAACCCACACTAGAACCCTCTAGGACTGGCAGTTTGACATTTTTTTAGGTTTGTTTAGCGTTACAGAAACATTACTGTTTAGCTCAAGGAAACAAGTCATTTCATTGGTAGAACTATTGAATACAACTCACGATTTGTTTTCTTTTGTGGCAAAAGACTGGCACTTTGACGTCATTTTTTGGTCAGTGCCAGGCTATAACTTTACGATGGCTACGTTCATACCCGGCTACTCCTAATGATAGTGCAATAACGTATTCCCCGCCTTCTCGCCAACCTGATAGCTCGGTGGTAGAACTCTCGACTCCAACTAGAATGACTGATATCATTCCCAGGTGCAGTATAAAATTGTATTGAATCCCCAGCCAGTCTCTCCAGCTTATCTGGTAGCTTGGTCTATTAGATTTGGCAGAAAGTATTTTGCGATGGATAGCGTCTTATGAAAGGGTAGCAAGTAATTGATAATGTCAGTTAACCTGTGGTTCGACATCTTGAGCCCACATTGGGGATAAGTACGAAATTAACAAGTGGATTTTGACCAATGAAATATGGAGATTTGTGACACATCATCAAGGCCGCTCGGACAACGCATAGTTGACTATTTACAACAATGCATACCTTTTCACAGGGTCTCTCATGGACAGAAGGATTTTGGCTCTTGGGTTCATCTTGTATATGACATCAGCGTTTGTGAATCTTGGCTGCGTAAGGCCACGGTTTCCTTCATAACAAGGCCAATACAAAGAGAAGAAGAAGTAACAGGGGGTCCCGTCTCCTGGATGGTTGGAAGTTGGTTGGAGTGAAGGAAGACTTGGAATGTCATATAAACTACACGGAATCCAATACTGATGATGCTGATGATGATAATGATGATGATGATGATGATGATGATGATGATAATGATGATGATGATGAGGTTGCTGATGATGATGAGGTTGCTAATGATGAATATGCTGTTGAGGATGATGATGAGGATGCTGATGATGATAAGGTTGATGATGATGTTAATGATGATGATGAAGAAGATGAAGAAGAAGAAGAAGAAGAAGAAGAAGAAGAAGAAGAAGAAGAAGAAGAAGAAGAAGAAGAAGAAGAAGAAGAAAAGGAAGAAAATGTAGCATTTTTTCGACATAAACAACGCTATTACTAGATTTTACATCTATATGCCATAAGCAAGAGAAAGAAAGAAAGAGAGAGAGAGAGAGAGAGAGAGAGAGAGAGAGAGAGAGAGAGAGAGAGAGAGATAGACAGAGAGAGAGATAGACACACACACACAGAGAGAGAGAGAGAGAGAGAGAGAGAGAGAGAGAGAGAGAGAGAGAGAGAGAGAGAGAGAGAGAAAAGATCATTCTTCTATTCCTTAATTTTGGGCTGCCCACTGGGGGACCAAAAAAGTTTTTCATCCATACATACCTACGACGAGATCACTGACTCCTTTGTCGTTAATTTGTTGGGATACGATCTCGGTGAAGGAGGAAAAAGTGGAGGCATAGTACGACACAGACTCTGAATACGTTGAAAACAAATAGATTATAGAGAGGCCAATTTTTGAATGAATAGAAATAAACAAGGATGTATGTATATATATATATATATATATATATATATATATATATATATATATATATATATATATATATATATATATATATATATATGTATATATATATATAAAATATAAAATATAAATTGTCACTCACATTATATGGCCAAGACGTTCGTTTCTGTGGCTTTCGTCCACGTCTTCAGTCGCCATAATGTCCGAAGAACAAAATGTATTCCATTTGAGGTGCTTGTCCTTGCGTCCGTTGTGTAGTGGTGATTAGTGTTGATGTGTAGTGACATTGTTGTAGTGTGCTCTCATTGCTTATATATATAATTATTAAAAAATATTATTATTAAGTATATATATATATATATATATATATATATATATATATATAAAATATATATATATATATCTTGTCGCGCGCAAATAAATCTTGCAACCCTTCTCCACTTTAAAACATTAAAAAGTCGTATTGGGTTGTGACGTGGACAATTCACCCAACTGCAAGGCTTATTGCGCACAGGTACTTACTTATTTAATGATTATACAATTATGGAAATCTAAAGTTAGACCATGACAAATTAAATCTTTTTGGCTGTCAACGGTCAAAATCGGTCTAGTAATTAAGTACATAGTATATAGGTGAGCGCAAATATCAGCTAGTTTTTTAAAACCCTCTCCTGTTACCAACTATAAGAAAATCCTCACATTTTGTTACGATACAACCAACAATTTTTCTTATTCAAATTTTTCTTGTACGTCATAAAATTTAAAGAAAAAGCACAGTGTCTTGTAGAGCATGTTTTGCTAAAGAAGTTATTTATGGCAAGAACTTTACTGCTGTTATTTCAGAGTGATAAAAATATTTTTTTAAAATGTTAGTTGGGTGTGAAGTTTGGGGGAAAATCCTGAAAATGGCTGGTAAGGAGAGAATTAACGAATACTTACCTTAGACGTCTATATAATATTATTCGCAATATCGAGATTTTTACAGCAAAAGTCAAACGTTTGTTAATATAATTTCGACAAAAATCCAGTCAATGTTTTTCCTTCCATCCATCGTTGAAAATATGCGTATGAAGGAATACATGCCTTATATAATAGTATCCTAAATATCAAGATTTTTACAGCCAAAGTCATACCTTTGTTAATATAATATCGACTGAAATCGAGCCAATGCTTTTCCTTCCATCCATCGTTGAATACATGCATGTGTTTGTTTATGCGTGAGTAGAGGTCTGTGGTCCCAGACTTGCTCACCCCGATCAGATAGAAGTAAGGAATACATTGCAGTTGATGGCTGGAGTTAAACCAACACGGGTTTAGAGATTTTGTGGTAAAGTTGAAAGGTCCCTAGAGGGAGGGAAAGAAATTACTGTAGATTGAATTTGGTATTGGATTGGGGTTTAACGGTTAGGACATGGTTTGGTGGTGGTGGGGTTTGATTGTCTTTGTGGTGGTGGTGGTGGTGGTGGTAGTAATGGATGGGGTTGATGAGGAAGGAATATAGGAAAAGGAGGAGGAGGATGGCGGGAAAAAGAGGAGGATGAGGAGAAGAAGAAGAAGAAGAAGAAGAAGAAGAAGAAGAAGAAGAAGAAGAAGAAGAAGAAGAAGAAGAAGAAGAAGAAAAAGAAGAAGAAAAAAAGGTAAAGAAGAGGAAGAAAAAGAAGAAGAAGAAGTAAAGGAATAACAACAGGATGAGGAGGTGGTGGTTGGGGGGGGGGGGGGGGTAGGAGGATGAAGAATAGGGAAAAAAAAGAATTTAGCCTGGAAAGCTGTTTTATAGTCTATAACATTATTGAGTTGAAGAATGTCCAAATAATTTCGTGTAAAAGTGTGATGATTATAATGACGACGACGATGATGATAATGATAATAGCAATGATGTTGATGATAATGATGATGATGATGATGATGATGATAATGACAAAGATGATATCGACTACAACAACAAAGACAACAAAGTTATACCTCCATGGGGATCTCTTTGACACAGAACCTGTAGTCATCCGACAACCTATTTGGTTCCATGTTGAACCCGACGGCTTTCCGGGCGTCATCCAATGGCTGTAACCGATGCTGCCCCCAGTCTACGTCACTCAAATACCGAACTGGAAGATCTTGAATTTCTCTGCGATAAACATGAATTGACTTTATTCAGCCCATAGGGAAAATTTATCTCTAGGGTCTATTCCAAGGAAAGACTGGAATAACCCAGGGGTCACCGCAAGGCAGCGCCGCAACTTGAGCTAGAGCAATGTGACTTGCACACAGAGCAGCAGGGGTTGATCGAACTCGGTACCTTTCGGGTACGAAGCAAAGACCGTACCGCTGAGGTTGAACTTTTCGAATAACATTCTATTCTAATTTTTTTTTGTTGCCTAAATTTCATGTGCTGATGCAGGTACACCAAGGCACAATAAAAACACAGCATGTAATACCATTGCAACTCAATAGATTTAAACTATAGATTAATTAAATTAAATTAACATTAATAATATCATGACCAAAGTCTCAAGTCAAATTTTCACATTCTAACTGGTTGGGTAACAGAATAGTGGGAAAATATGACTATTAATTATACATTTCAACAAATGTGAGTGAAAGTTGACATTCCGTAACATTAAAGTGGGTGTACAACATAAGAAAAAAGAAATGGAGGTTTTTGGTACTGAGCGTCGTATCGGTTGAAATAAGATGCACATTTCAAACTTGAATTGTATTTGCGTCCGTAAGTTATGTATTTACTTTTAAATTTCACCTAGGTGGGCCTAAAATTTGGAGAGCTATTGCAATATTTTAGATGCGCTTTTTGAGACATACAGGCTTGAGCTGCTTGTCATGTACTTACTTACTTACTTAATAGACTTTTCAACAGCCGTGACGTCACTTCCCTCCTAATGACGCATAGTAACTTAGTAACTAGTTCTAAACTATTCGGAACAATGGCGGACGCCCTTATGAAATACTTCTTCTACGGGCGTAAAAGTGTATCCAGAGGAGAAAAACATACATCCGATCCTTGTTTTGACTTTTACGCATTCTGATCACATGACATGTGAAAAAGTCGAAGCCAAGATGAAGAATAAAAGTACCGATTTTCTTTGTTTAGAACCAAGCTGCTCGTTGCTGAGCGGACGTGACATCAGACTATTGAATCTTATTAGGACATTCACTCCAACTGGAGCAAAGGCCATTGACGAATCCCCATCTTATCCGACTTTGTGCCATCTTCTCGGCTTTCCTCCATGTTAAGCCTTCAGTTTTTAGGCCGTCCTCCAGCTGTTTCCTGATAATATTTGTTGCAGGCACTCTTGCTGCCCAGCCATTTCCATCTCCTCTTTTTAATATCTACCTATATTTCTTCTTGGCCTGTCATTTCCCATAGATCTGCATTTCTTATTTCTTATTTCTGTCATTGACTAAATTCAGCTAAATCTGACCAATCGCGTCAAAACGGTTATAATCGGGATGTTTCAAATGGTGAAAAATGAATTTATCTAAATAAAAAAGAAGAGTAAATGTATGTATCTCTAATACAAAAAACAAACTTACAATCTATTTGACTCTTGTGATATCGCTCTCTCTATATCATTGAAGGCAGCTTTCCTAGAAAAAAAATGTGAGAAATATGATTATGGCAAAATGTTTTTTTAAAACTCAACCAAAAAACCCAGAACATTTATATAGCGCAATTTCCACTGAACGTGCTCAACGCCCTTCACAATGGCTCGCTAACCAACAGCAACACTTAACATGTAGGACGAGATACGACGCCTGTGTTATACGATATTACAAATTTTGCGTACAGAGACAACGCTGATAAGGGCCAGGTAATAATTTTACAATGAGAGAATGTGAGTAAAGTGCCTTTTCCAAGGACTCTACTATGCTAAGAGCGAGGCTCGAACCCAGGACCTTTCGATCTGAAAGCGAGAGACATACCACAAGACCACAAAGCCGCACAAGTAGTAGTTATTTAGAGACATGAAAGTCATGGAGTCGGTGTCTATCTCTGCCTCTGTAGAATTGAAAGTAGATTTCCTGGGGATAATATACGTGAGAATTATGATTATGACGAAAACTAGTGATTTAGAGACACGGATATCATAGAGTCCAAGCAATCCTGTCTGTTACATTGAAGGAAGATATTATATGTGTGAGAACTACAAGTATCCAGGGAAAAGTTTGTCTGTAGGTGATGTTCCAAGGGAAGACTGGAAGAAAACCAAGGCGCTGGTCGTAAGAAAGCTCCGACAAGTGAGCTAAGGGGAGATGAATTGTTTAAGGCCAAACAACGCGGTGGGATATTGTGGTGTATGGCTCTCGACTTCGGATCGGAATGTCCTGGGTTCGAGTGCCTCTCTGAGTGTAAAAATGAATACCTGGCCGTTAACAGCGTTGTCTGTCGGAAAAAAATGTAATATCGCCTTACAGTCGTCACGTCTCATCCGACCTGCTAAGTGTTGCAGTTGGCTATGTAAAGCGCGTTGAGTACGTTTAGTGGATATTCCACTATATAATTGCTCTAGTCTTTTTAATATAACTACAAACCTATAATGAAGACAGGAGGGGGGGGGGGGGGGGGGGGTTGTGATGAAAATAATGATATTATAATTATGATAATGGTGACGAAGATGATGATGATGATGATGATGATGATGATGATGATGATTATTATTATTATTATTATTATTATTATTATTATTATTATTATTATTATTATTATTATTATTATAATTATTATAATTATTATTATTATTATTATTATTATTATTATTATTATTATTATTATTATTATTATTATTATTTTTATTATTATTATTATTATTATTATTATTATTATTATTATTATTATTATTATTATTATGTTGATTTTAATAATGATCATAATGACGACGATGATTGTTTTGATAATTTTGATTGAAAAAAAACATTACCTGAATATTCTCTCAGCCTGTGCTTGCATTCTTTCCAAAGCGGAATACTTGTCAACCAATTTGAGAACCAAAACTGCCAGTAAAGCAGATAAAGCAGTCACTACTGCTACTATTCTACAATACTTGACTTTCATTCTGAAGAGAAACAAAATCAAAACAACAAACCTATTAAAATGCACGTTTTGTGACACACCCTCAAGCCCGCTCGGACAAACAATAAATGGTTGTCTACAAGTGAGTTGAGTTCACTCATCTTTTTGTTATTGTTTTCCGACAGCAAGTTGTGTGATTAGGTCTCCCTAGATTCGCTCAGTCAGACTATAATTGGCTTCAAAAGTCGTGGCGTCACTTCACTCGTAATGCCGCATAGTAACTTAGTAACGGGTTCTAAACTATCGGAACAATGGCGGACGCCCTTATGAACTGCTTCGCCGATGTTTTGACTTTTATACATTCTGATCACATGACATGTGAAAAAGTTATAGCCGGCATAAAGAATAAAAGTACCGATTTCCTTTGTTTAGAACCAAGCTGCTCGTTGCTGGGCGGACGTGACATCGGACTATTGAATCCAATTGTGAGATGGTTACACTTAGTTGTCTGTGATGGTTCGATTAAACAGGCTTGTAGAATAATGAATATTCTACTTAAACGCATACCATCGATATTAATATTGTGTAATTTGCTAAGTATAGCACTAACTGCGGTTGTTTATAGTTCTACGACAGTACGAGGGGCGTGGTGAAACTACCTTCGGCTAATCATTTTAAGGAAAATAGTGAGCATAGATAACACAGGTCGGCAGTCTGTGATAGTTAGCGTCCTCTATCAGAGCAGTAAATATTGATGCTATACGTTTAGGTAAAATAATTGCAATATCCACCAACCGGATATACCGCATGTTCCATATATGAATCATGTAGAATTTAATAAGAAATAATGGCAAAGGACATCTTGCAAGTCCATAACGTTTTAATCAGAAGAGAGACAATGTCAACAACCAACGGACTTAACTATAGAACAGTAAAGTTGCTGCCCCAAACGTAAACAAAGGTCGAGAAGCACATGGCAAACCACATGTTCCTGTCTTGACAGCTCACGTTCCAATGTAAATAATAGAAAGAAAATAACCTTTAAAATTTGGCTGTTAGGTGGCAAAAGAAACACATATTCATAAATACTCGATCATGCATCAAATACTGTCTAGATATGGATATTTTATGGAACAAAAGGTAAAATTTATCAAAAATTACAGTTTATCTATTTTTAGACCAGAGCAAATTATTGCGCTGGTGTGAACAAAACGAGAATTATTCGGAGCCTGATTTTCAGAATAATTTAGTCTTATATTATTATTTCTGCAACTGTTAGATTTTATGTAAACATATTTTCAATACTGAAAGTGTATTGCCTACAACTCAAACTACAAAATTGGGAGACCTATATTGTGCGTAAATTATTCCGGTCCCTAACGGAAATCACTAGCAACTTGTTATTGTTTACGTTTGGGGCAGCAACTTTACTGTTCTATATGATAAAAGATAGTTACTAATTGCAGTACAAAAACTAATGACGTCATTGTTCATTGATATTCCAACAAATCAATGATGTCCAACATGGTTCATAAGGGTTGTAAGAGTTAAAAGAGTAAATTCAAAATTCATGAGATCAAATTATTCTTCATGACAATGGATCAATGAAGAAACAAAAAAGAGCGCACAGTCATAAATCTTATAAATTGGGGATCAAGATTTCACATCAAAGTCTGAGAATTACGTCGGAAATATATATTTGATATTGATCTAGCAAAATGCGATGTGTTTTTTAAAGCAATCGTGGATTTTAAAAAAATAATAGTATTCTCCTGAAAAATCCTACATGAATTTTTATTAATTGGGTTGATTGTAGACGCCTAGTTACATTTCAGACATGCATTATTTATAGTTTGGTGGCTAAATCTACAAGATCAACCTGAAAAGTCTTGACCTGCTCTCGTAATTTCAAAACTGTAATGGATACGAAATTGACAACGATCAAAACAAAGCTTAGCTTATGTCCTTTTGGTTTATCATTTCAAATTTCTGTCTTTAGCCAGCCTTTTTCAGGATTAGTTCTCACTAAATTATATAAATCAGACTAGAGCATTCAAGGATACACATAGTTGATACGTTATATCCGCTGGCGGATTTATAAGTAGTTAACCTAATTTCACTGAATCAATAAAAGTAGCAAAATTGACGTCACTCAGTTATTTTTTATTGCTTTTAGCCAGCAATTTTCCTGATTAGTTCCCACTTAATACTATTCATCTGAATATAAACTTTAAAGGTTACACACAATTTTGTGTGTTGGTATGTTTAATCTGGCTGAAGCTGTGAGTACTTTACCTAAACGCATAGAATCAAACGATCGACGTCACTGTGTTCTTTGTCTTGCTGTTTTATTTTTAGACCACACGTTGAGTGACTAGGTCTCATTAGAGTATGGAAATCAGATTATACATGTTTAAATTTCCCACGCAGTTTTGTTTGTTGGTATGGTAGAAGGTAGGCAGAAAAGGTGGATATTCTACTTAAACGCATAACAATAGCAATAGCAATACTTATTTAGTTCGCTAATTTAACCAATCACTGCCATTCTTTCCGGAATAATGGCAGTTCGGATTGTCCAAATAGGCCTTAACAGTCGTGACGTCACTTCCCTTTATAATGACGCATGGTAACGTAGTAACTGGTTCTAAACTATCGGAAAAATGGCGGACGCCCTCATGAAATATGCTTCTCCGATGAGCATAAAAGTGTATCCAAAGGAGAAAAACATTATAAATATGATCATATTTTGACTTTTATACATTCTGATCATACGACATGTGAAAAAGGTCTAGCCAGCATGAAGAATAAAGAGTACCGATTTTTCTTTGTTTAGAACCAAGCTGCTCGTTGCTGGGCGGACGTGACTTCAGACTATTGAATCCAATAAAGTCACGGTCACGTTCTTTTCCCAACGAGTTAATTCAACACTGCACATGATACGTAAAAGGGACATCGATTTTACCATATTGTCATACAATGACATCTGCTTACCGATGAATCGCCAATGAGATTATACGATAAATGAGAGGTAAAGTTTAAAAAAAATACCCCCCAAAAAAACGATATTTCCCCTTAGTCATGTAATCGATTGCTTTGATTTTTACACATAATCAATAACCGGTGTAAGATTTAATTTATCATCACTCTGAATTTTGATGGGTGTAAGATTAATGTTAAAAAAAGGTGAAAAGGTTAACAGGACACCCGTTTTAGGTACGGTGGGGTGGGATTTTTAAGGGGAGATAACCGAGTAGATTTATTCAACTTCAAACTTGAGAATTTATATAGCGCAATATCCACTAAACATGCAAAAGTGCTTTGCAAATGGTCCCTAACAAACGGCAACACTAAACATGTAGGACGAGACATGACGCCTTTTAGACAATAGTACAGTTTCCTCCGACAGAGAAAGCGCTGCAAACACAAAAGCAATAAGTCTAAACTCTACATAATTTTGTTCAGCAAAGCGAGTTGTTGCTACACACATGGTTGAGTTTTTGTAACCATAAAAAAGTAGTCCTTCAGAGCGAATCGGGCCAATAGAGCCGGAGTTTATCCCGGTTTCTGTAGCAAGATACAGACTATATCCATTATGCAATTGCTTGCTACCTTTAGATAGGACGCTAGTCTATTGCAAAGTACTTTTCATCATATCTAATAGACCCACCAACCTAATCAGGGTGGTCAGAAAAAAAAATCTCGACTGCACCCTGTATCACAGTCCCTTTGATTGTGAAGCGAGTACTCTACCAACTGATCTATCGGGACCCCCTTGTACTAGAAGTTATCTTTATATTTTGCCATCAAAAGCAATCAGCAGCTTGGTTCCAAACAAAGAAAATCGGTACTCTTTATTCTTCATGTCATGTGACCACAAGACCACATAGCCGCACAAAGAGAAGAAAAGCAGTGACATCATACCCTCTACACTTTTGTTTCCTCAATCCTTGGGGGTGTGTATGTAACCAGTCCTTTAGAGTACTAATAATGAATAGAATCTTTCATATCGTCCTTTATCTTATCCAGCCATCTAGTCTTTGGGCGTTCTCTTTCCCGCCAATACGTTCCATCCCACGTATGGTGTGGTCTAGTGATATAACACTCGCTTTGGGATCAGAAGCTCCTGAGTTCGATCCTCACTCGGCGCATGGTTGAGTCCTTGGAAAAGGCTCTTTAGTCATATTCTCTCACTGTACTCAGGTGTATAATGAGTACCTGGCCGTTAACAGCATTGTCTCTGTCGGAAGAAAAATTGTAATATCGCCTTACAGACGTCATGTCTCGTTCTACATGTTACATGTTGCTGTTGGTCAGGGACTCCTTGTAAAATGCTTTGAGTACATTAAGTGGATGTCGCGCTATATAAAAGCTCAAGGTAAAAAAAAAACACAAAAAAAAACACAAAAAAAAAAAACAAACAAAACAAAAACAGCTCAAGTTACGTAAATGTGGCAAAACTTTTTCAGTCGCAGGATGTATCGGCAGATTCTTTAGATTACGTGGCGTAAAGGAGCGAAGATGGATAATCTTTATCGACGACCAGCATACATTTAGACTAGAAAATAAGATGCAATCACTTTGACACTAGAATATGAATTACATAAAGTATTATCCAGTACTCTGGGAGAGTGGTTTTACACTTCCAATGAAATATGAACCAGTTATTTGACATTACACATTTTTTCCCATCGTGTGAAAAACGGCTAGTGTTCATGGTGAAAGGTTTAAGTATAAAACAAAAACCCTGACTGTAAAGTTGACAGACACAAAACCTCTCACGTGGTTAAGCAATGAATGGTGTGTGTGTGTGTGTGTGTGTGTGTGTGTGTGTTTTAGGGAGGTCGCAACACATTCATACCTTTTTACCCCTTTAATGGCGAGACTGTATTATATGACCGATCTTCTCAAAACGGTTTTGATAATTTCTGTGTGCTTTCTGATGCTGTGTTTCGCAAATGTTACATTGAATGACATAATCCGTCGGATGGTGAAAAGGTTTGAACTGAGATATTGCCAAGTTTAGTTAGAAGGCCAATTTTTATCAAAAATGAGTTCTTGTCATAAATGATTAAATCCACCCTTTTTGTTCATCTTCGGGAAATATCTAAGCTTGATTTAACTTCTAAATATTTTTACAGCTAGTCAAGTTGAAAAAGAATGAAGTTGAAGAAAAGTGTGTGGATACCTTTCCCATACATCTAACCATGACTTCATGAAAAATCACCCTATTTACTTCAATTCAGGATTAAAATGCTCTTGGGAACATATTCTTTCGGAAAATGCAGAAATAAATGCAAATCCAAATTTTTCACCTTCCGACTGATTATGTCATGCACTGACACAAATTTGCTCATAACATTTGGATATAACGGACTATCACACAAAAGTACTTGTAACTTTATTAAAGTTTATAGTCTGAATGATAGGATTTATTGACTGCTACACATAGAAGTGGCTTCGTTAAAAATGATAACAAAGAGCTGAATGGCGTCAATTACGTTATATCTATGAAACAAAATCCCGGCTGTAACGTTTGAAGACACAAAATCTCTCACACTCACAAGCTTAAACGATGTATGTTGTGTTTGTGTGTGAGTGATAGTGAGATCTTGAATCTTGTTACCTCTATAAATAGTATGCGCTTGGGTAGGAAGCTCACAACATTGCCATCCGGAAGTATAACGGATCAACACACAAAGCTATGTGTAACCATAAACGTTTATAGTCTGGTTTATACAGTTTAGTGAGAATTACTCATAAACGTGGATGGCAAAAAAAATAACCCGAAAAACAATAACAAAGACCTGAGTGATGCCATCTTTATTCTATCTATTATGGCGAGACTGCATTATGTGACCAATTTCTTCAAACCTGTATTGATCACGTCAGTGATAAAGACTTAAGTACCGTGACATGGGGTGATGGAAGACAGATGGGGTGACTAAGACCAGTACCCAAATGCCCCCCCCCCCCCCCCCCACCAAGACTAAGAATTATTAAACAAATACCTAGGGCAATATGTATATTATTTGATATTCTTTACCCTTCCCCACATTTTAGAATAAGAAAATCGGACAGGTTATTTCAATGTAAAATATGTTGACATTGAAATGACCGGCAATGTTATGTGGACTAGAGACAGCAGCTACAACAAAGAAACAAGATAAAGAAGTTGAGGTGGCGGAAATGAGGATGTTGAGATGGTTACTTGGCTGGACAAGAAAAGATAAATTGAGAAATGAACGAATTTGAAGGTTGACTGAAGCGAAGAATATATCAATAAAGGTGAGAGAAAATAGATTGAAATTGTTCGAGAGAGAGAGAGAGAGAGAGAGAGAGAGAGAGAGAGAGAGAGAGAGAGATAAAGAGAGAGTACGTGGGGAGAAAAGTATTGTACTTACAATTGGTGCGAAAGAGGTAAAAGGGACGCCCAAAGACTAGATGGTTTGAAAAGGTATAGGACGATATGAAGGAATTGGGCCTGGAGGAAGATGATGATCTGAACCGCGATGCATGGAGGTGTGGCATTCATTCTGGCAACCCTGCAAAATGGGGGATAAGCTGAAAGAAGAAGAAGAAGAAGAAGAAGAAGAAGAAGAAGAAGAAGAAGAAGAAGAAGAAGAAGAAGAAGAAGAAGAAGAAGAAGAAGAAGAAGAAGAAGAATATCTTGACATTGAAGTAACCCACCCAAAGTGCTTATAAAATGTGGTGGGAATAGTGAAACCTATCAAATGATATACATTTTACCATATTTGTTTTATAATTTTCAATCTTGGGAGACGTTTATTAGAATCTGGTATTAGTCGCCCTATTCCACGGTACACCGCGATGCGACTTGATTTCATCGAGGCATCGGCGTTATTGATGTCTTGGTGAGAACGGCAAAGTTTGATGGCGTGAGTAGTCTAGTCATTCAGAGTAATTAGATCTATAGAGTAGGAGTCCATTCCGGTTTCTATAGATATAGTATGCGCTTGGCTAAGAAGCTCACAATATTGCCATCCGGATGCCATTAATTAAATCATTGAATGCAATTTGCCATCTACTTTCTGTTATTATAGATACTGTCAATGCGCATTTATTTGCAGGTCTGATAACCCAATTCCTTATGCGCTTAATTTTGTAAAGGAAATCTCAAAAAAAATTGACGTAAAATATTTTCCAATGCAACAATTTTTAAACCAGGCCCATAAGTGGGTTCGGATGTCAGACCTGTAAATATAAACACGTCGGTTGCCATGTATTGTGGTGTAATTTATTTCAAAGGCTATTAGCTTATATAGGCTACGTTATGGGTTCTTGCTCAGTATGCACAAGGTGTTTAATATATCGATTGACCACCCATCTGTATATTTTATAGTATAAGATTGGTATTAACCCGTCACAGGTGGGAATGGACTCGCTTCAACTCGAAATCATGGCTGTGGCCTATTGAAGAGGAGGAAGAGGAGGAGGAGGAGGAGGAGGAGGAGGAGGAGGAGGAGGAGGAGGAGGAAGATGAAGAAGAGGAGGAGGAGGAGGAGGAGGAGGAGGAGGAAGAGGAGGAGGAGTAAGAAGAAGAAGAAGAAGAAGAAGAAGAGGAGGAGGAGGAGGAGGAGGAGGAGGAGGAGGAGGAGGAAGAAGAAGAAAATAAAAAGAAGAAGAAGAAGAAGAAGAAGAAGAAGAAGAAGAAGAAGAAGAAGAAGAAGAAGAAGAAGAAGAAGAAGAAGAAGATCTTGACGATGATGATGATGATGATGATGATGATGATGATGATGATGATGATGATGATGATGATGATGATGATGATGATGATGATGATGATAATTTTGATTGTAAAAAACAAGCCTGAAACTACACATAAAGTACGTTGTCAAATGTTTTTATTCAATCAAATTAATTGGTGTTTTTCCTTATAAAAATGACTAGCAGATCTCAAAATCAATAATACGAGTATCATACTAAATTAAGTTACGGGACTCTTATTCAAAACTCTCAGCCGAAGAATTACCGTACTCAAGAGAGATAAAAAATCAGTTCATCTTTTATTTTGGCCAGAAAACTCGTCCTTTAAATATTGATTGATTAAAATGACACTCATCTTGGCAAAGACTACCAAACCTGTCATTTAGCGAAGTCCCAGGTTTGAGAGTTTTTGCCAGTATGAGTGTCATATTAAATCGATCAATATTTGAATGATGAATTTTCTGGCCAGAATTTTTTAAAAGTGATTTTTTTCAGATTACGACAGAGAATATTACTGCAATATTATAGTATACATGAACATGTGTGTTTGGAATACGATTCAATAGTCTGATGTCACGCCGCCTGGCAACCATCTTGGTTCTAAACAAAGAAAATAATTACTTTTTATTTTTAATGCTGGCTAGAACTTTCCATATGCCTAAGCCTTGTGATCAGAATGTGTAAAAGTCAAAACATGATCAAATTATGGGGTTTTTTCTCCTCTAGATACCCTTTATGCTCGCCGGAGAAATATTTCATACGGGCGTCCGCCATTGTTCCGATAGTTTAGAGCCAGTATTACTAAGTTACCATGCGTCATTAGGAAGAAAGTGACGTTACGACTGTTGAAGAGTATTTCAAACAAAGATCTTGTCCAAGTTAAGAAAATCACTATTCCTCAATGTGTTTTTCTCCCTCCTTACCACCTACAGCAAAATCGTCACATTGGTTACGACACAATATACATTTTTTTCTTATTAAGATTAATATTATCCATCACTCTGGTCTTTGTTTAATTAATAAGAACATAAAGTTGTTTTGTAGAGAGATTGTTTGAGTTTAAAAAATCATTTTTTTTTCTGCTTGATAAGCTTGCCATTTTCGGAAAATACTGAAAATGGTCGGTAAGGAGAGATGCTATGCGTTTAGACAAAAAAAACTCATAACATGAGCCAGACGGATATAACATATAAACAAACAAAACTATGAGTAAACTTAACCGTTGATTAATAAAATTTAATGAGTTCTATTCATAAAAATGGCTTGCTAAAAACAATAACAAAGAGCTGATTTACGTCAAGTTCATTCTATCTATAGATAGTATGCAGATGACGTCACTCAGGCCTTTGTTATTGTTTTTGCCATCCGCGTTTGTGAGTTGTTCTCACTAAACTGTATTAACCAGACTATAAAAGTTCATGGTTACACAGAGTTTGTGTGTTGGTCCGTTATACTTCCGGATGGCAATGTTGTGAACTCCTTGGCGAAGCGCATTCTATCTATAGATAGTAGGCGCTTGGCTTAGAAGCTCATAACATTGCCATCCGGAAATATATATATATATATATATATATATATATATATATATATATATATATATATATGAAATTTAATGTGGGTTGACACAGTGAAATAGATAGCAATTATTTAATAAGAATCATAGACGAGAAGACATAATGATAATCTCAAGTTCACTTTGCACTCATAGGTGCAAGGCTTCCCCTTCCATCCAAACCCCTTTTCTCCCAGCAAAGTTACTTGTCACCGTAACTATTAATGGCCTGTTTTCAACTGTGCAAAAGAATATATAGTAATTAACAAACTGCAATCTTGCTGAGCTTTTAAACA
>NC_088368.1:24732891-24740391 GCF_034508935.2 Berghia stephanieae | reverse complement strand
AAAGCACAACCTCTGGACACAACATATTATCATTATTTCATATTAAATATAAAAATGCCTGAGAAACGGAAACCAGTGTCTGTGGCACTGACAAATTCAAAAGAGGCGAGCTGTACAAAGAGACAAGACTCGGGGGGAAAAGAAAGGTAGGGAGGCCTTCAGAAAGCTCCTAGTGCTAAAGGAAACAACTCAAATATTCCCTCAACTGACCCTAAGAAAAAAAAACAACCTAGAACCTTTAACTAACCCTAATAGGTAAAACAAACACCCTATCACCTTTACTAAGACTTATAACTAACCCTAATAGAAAAAAAATCCTCCGACCTCGGGCTAACCATAATAGTAAAAAAAACAACAACCGAGGATTGCTTTGCACTACATTTCAATGCTTCACAAATCAAAATGGCGGCCGAGAATCAAAACAATGGTCAAATTAGGAAAATTTAAACTTTCACAAATCTATCAGGGTTTGTTCTAGAGTTTTTTAAATGCTTCTATATGATGACAACTTGAATAAATAAACACATGACAAAAGATCCACGGTGAAAGAAATGCTAGCGCAGGAGCTTTCGGAAGGTAGGGTGACTAAAAGCTGTTAAATTACTTCCGCTTGAGGTGTACTTATTTGCAGGGTTTATAACCCAAATTGTTGTGGCCCCATCGTTGTAATGGAAATACTCTCAAATCAGCACAACATATTGTCCTTTACAAGAGCCCATAATTGAGGAGGCCTTGTGCACGTCATCAAACTAAAGGCTATGGCTCAGGAAGCATTCCTTTAACTAACCCTAAAAGAAAAAAAAAAAAAACAAACTAGCCGTCTGGTACATTTAACTGATTCTGATAGAAAAAACAAAAACATTAAGACTTTTACTGCAACCTGTAACTAAATCGAATAGACTTTTTTTTTAAAACTCTCGGAGCTTGAACTGAAAAACTCACTAGGACTGCTCTGTACAACGGTTCAATACATCAACGACATTGGCGGTGAACTAAAACATATGGTCATATTAGGAAATTTTGAGAACTAAAACAATGGTCATAATATTAGGAAATTTTCAGAACTAAAACAATAGTCATATTAGAAAATTTTGAGAACTAAAACAATGGCCATATTAGGACATTTTGAGAACTAAAACAATGGTCATATAAGGAGGAATTTTAACTTTTACCAATCTAACAAGGTTTGTTCTACAGCTTTTAAAACGCTACTAAAAATTGACAAATTAAATAAATAAACGTCTGACAAAAGATTTACGGTTAAGATAACAATATAAAGTGAAGCGATCTCGAGGAACGTGAGGAAGATTTTCCCTTAAATTTTCTTAGATCTAAAAATAAAGTGTTATCTGACGATTTATAACCGAAATCGGGAACTTATTGGCCTCAAGCTAGATGCACCTATTAGCAGATCTGAAAACCGATCGCATTTATGGACCTACTTTAACATTGTTGTAATGGATAATACTTTCCGTTGGTTTGAGAGTGCAATTTTTCCATTACAACAATTGGCTCATCACAATTCGGGTTATCGGACCTGCAAATGAGCAAACGTTGACCTCGAAAACAGACTTCTTGGACTTGGTGTTTCGGCTCTCAGATCGATATAGATCACTATATATGTCCAAAAATATCCTATATATGTGCCTAAGTGAGCCACTATAACGAAAATAACAAGAATTAATATGGCTCATACAATAAAGACACTGCATTTCGACCCTTCGTCTGGGGGGATAAGTTGGCAGACCATCCGCTTCACAACCAAAGAGACCACCTTGTGAGCGCTTGGACACATTTAGTGGATACCGCATTAAGTAAATGCTCATCTTCTTTATTTTTTAATCAACAGTGTCCACCGTCGAAACTTTATAAAGGCAATATTTTAAGATAGTATTTATTAATTTTGATACCCTCAATCCAGTTATGCCGGGCATATACTTCTTCACTGTACATTTGGAAGACGTAAGTTTGATGTGAAATTGCCTCACAAGGACGGTGGCCAAGCCACGTTTGCCCAGTTGGCGGAGGCGGTCATGAAAGAAACGGACATTCCATGTGAGAAACAAAGGCTGCTTTTTAAAGGCACGTAAGACTTGGAGGGCGGGTCTTTACTTTTTTTTATTAATTTAGTATTTGTTTTTAACTTCGAAAACATTTAATTATAAACTTTTATAATTTTGTCTTCGATATCAATGGTCTTTATATATATAGTATAGTTCATTGGGGTAAAAAGTGGCTGAGTGGTTAATGTTTTTGTACTGTGACCCTAATGTTCTGGGTTCGAGTCTCGCTTCAGGTACCTTTGTTGTTTTTTTCATAGAGTAATATTATTCGATGGATTATTCTTATCTATATTTCTTCATTGAATGCCTAGGCAAACGAATCTAATATTACCACATGGAAGGGGGCAGTATGTATATATATATATATATATATATATTATATATATATATATATATATATATATATATATGTTTCATTTTTAGATACCAGCTTAACGTGACAGGCCATATTACTGCCTATTTTTTGACCGATAAGGCTGTAAACTGAGCGCATTCATTTTCCTTTCAGGCCCTCTTTGCTCTCAGTCTGAAACTTTCCCCGTAGTCGGTCTATTGTTTAATCATAGCAATGTGAGTTACCCCTCTGGTTTTCAGTTGCCGAATCGAAGAGGAACCGAACAATAACGTTGTATCTCAGAATTAAAATTTCTATTAGATTTCTACCAGCAAAGTGTAACTACACACATAGTTTATTTGTTGTTTTAAGAACACATTTTGGATAATTAATATTCATTAAATAAATGCATGAATAGTGACCTAAACGTTTTATGATACACATGGTTATTGTGTGCTGGTATGCTTATTATGTTTGTTGTGAGTAAATCACAGAAATCTGTAGTGTCTATGGCATATTGGTTATTCACGAACTGAAACCGAAGGGAGACGAAAATGAATCCCTCAGTTTACAGCCTATGGCAACCAACAATTTGAAGTTTTAATAGGAAGAAAACCATCATTAAAATAAAACAACTCTAGCTCATTTAAATGAGCATCCACTTCCGACTAAAATCTTCCTCAGGAATTGTAATGGACCCTCCAGACTTGAGCGGATTTTCCATGCTCCAGGACCTTAACGTGCGTTCAGGGGACAAAATTCTCATCGTTAACTCACGCCGCGTCGGTATTGACGACGAGGAAAAACTCAAGTTTGAAGAGATCTTCCCCAGGGTTAAACAGACGGACCAGGCGCTTCAGGAACTGTTTTACGAACTGGACAAGGTAAGTGTGTGCGGATAAGTGGTCTAGTGGTATGATAATGAATATCGCCTTCAGATTCATAGGTACCGGATTTGAGCTACCAGATAAGTGTTCTAGTGGTATGAGAATGAATATCGCCTTCAGATTCATAGCTACCGGATTTGAGCTACCAGATAAGTGGTCTAGTGGTATGAGAATGAATATCGCCTTCAGATTCATAGCTACCGGATTTGAGCTACCAGATAAGTGGTCTAGTGGTATGAGAATGAATATCGCCTTCAGATTCATAGCTACCGGATTTGAGCTACCGGATAAATGGTCTAGTGGTATGAGAATAAATATAATAAATATAATATATTATTATTATCATTATTATTATTATTATTATTATTATTATTATTATTATTATTATTATTATTATTATTATTATTGTTATTATTATTATTATATTATCATCATCATCATCATCATCATCATGATCACCTTCCTTCCCTCACCACTATTATTATCATGCCCACCACCACCACCACCACCACCACTAAGACCACCACCACCACCACCACCACCACCACCAACACCAATATCATCATCATCATCATCATCATCATCATCATCATCATCATCATCATCATCATCATCATCATCATCATCATCATCATCACAGTCATCATCATTATCATCATCATCATCATCATCATCATCATCATCATCACAGTCATCATCATCACCATCATCATCATCATCATCATCATCATCATCATCATCATCATCATCATCATCATCATCATCACAGTCATCATCATTATCATCATCATCATCATCATCATCATCATCATCATCATCATCATCATCATCATCACAGTCATCATCATCATCATCATCATCATCATCATCATCATCATCATCATCATCATCATCATAACAATCACCTGTTTTACGAACTGGACAAGGTAAGTGTGTGCGGATAAGTGGTCTAGTGGTATGAGAATGAATATCGCCTTCAGATTCATAGCTACCGGATTTGAGCTACCAGATAAGTGGTCTAGTGGTATGAGAATGAATATCGCCTTCAGATTCATAGCTACCGGATTTGAGCTACCAGATAAGTGGTCTAGTGGTATGAGAATGAATATCGCATTCATCATCATCATCATCATCATCATCATCATCATCATCATCATCATCATCATCATCATCATCATCATCATCATCATCACAGTCATCATCATCATCATCATCATCATCATCATCATCATCATCATCATCATCATCATCATCATCATAACAATCACCGTCCTCAGCTGCAGCGCGGGCAACAGGTCTGCCGTCTGAACATCGAATGTAAATTGGCACAGCTACGATCGAGAGCTTTGGAGTTGGAGAAGGACTACAACAAGCACATCCAGGTATTTATCAAATAGTCCACACATTGACTCAAATAGGTATCATGTCAGTATGAAATGAGGTTTACATTGAAGTGAGCTTTATATAGCGCAATATCCACTAAATGTGCTTAAAGCGCTTTACAAGGTGTCCCTGGTCAACAGCAACATTTAACATGTAGGACGGGAGGGACATGACGCCTGTTAGGCGATATTACAATTTTTCGGACAAAGACAACGTTGTTAACGGCCAGTTACTCATTTTACACCTGAGTACGATGAGAGAATATGAGTAAAGAGCCTTTTCCAAGGAGTCAACTATGCGCCGAGCGCGAGGCTGGAACCCAGGAACCTCCGATCCGAAAGCGAGTGTTCTACCACTAGACCACATAGCCGCATGAAACGACCCCCCCCCCCCCCATATCCATGCGTTAATTGAATTAAAAAGCAAACACAGGCTTCATTGATTTCTAATTACAATATTGGGGGAAATACTGTTAATTCTCCACCATAATAAATGGAAATAAATTCACTAATTTCATTTATTTTTCTTTTGCTGCTATAAATTCAATTTCCATCAACTAGTTTATACAGTTTTAGGACGATGGTGCATATATTAGGTGGCCTGTTCCACTCCATATATTATTGAGTGATCATAATGTAAGTATTGCTGCTCGAAGCTCGAAGAAATATTTAACAATGTGAAATTGAATGTAAGCTTTAATTGAATATATGTACCAAGCCCCCCCCCCCAGATAAAATAGACGTTTCGGGTTTCCCCTTTATCAACAAAACATTGATTTTTTTTGTTTATTCATCTTAACAACGCCACTACCATATTATCTCATTCGTCTGTAGTGTTCATTCATCCTGTATTGATGATAAAGGAGAAACCTGACACGTCCAATTTATCTGGGGGGGGGGGGGGGTTTATAATAATTTGAAACTTAGATTCAATTTCACATTGCTATTTATTTGAGTGAATGTATACATTTCTTCCCTGCTTCTGTATTTGTTTGGTTACTTATTTTATGTCAAATAGCCCCCTCCCCCCCCCCTCATTTATTCGAGTCTGGTGTTTAATAATTTCGGTTCAATATTTGGATGAGATGTGTAATTTAGTGTGTTGCTGTGTTCACTCTCTCCTTCATGTGCAAAATGCCATCTTAAAAATAATCAATCAACTTTGTAGTCTTTTAAAATCAAATACAACACATTCTGCTCTTTTTATAGGAGTCAATATATATATATATATATATATATATATATATATATATATATATATATATATATATATATATATATATATATTAATGGGTGTTTAAATAACAAATCAGGATATGAGTGATCTTTCTTAATGGTGAGCTTCGTCGAGTAAGACTTTTGTCCTGATTTCTGGAGCGTTAAGATAACGAGGCTGCGTCAATTTGATCCTGTGGAAAATTACTTTGCAAAAGACAACAGTCATGTCCAAAGGGTAGCAAGCATAACCTCCTGCTCCATTGACATTATTGCATTGAAGGACTACATTTTGGGATTTTAAAATAAAGTTTGTTTTTAGAGATTCAGCTAATTCACTTAAAGCAGAGATGCCTATTTAGCATTTTAAGAATTCGTAATTTCCTAGGAGAATGAAGAAAAACTCACTGTAAATAGCTTTAGAAATAAATCATTTGCATTCAGCCAGATGCAAAAATACTCCAAAGTCCTAAATACAAGTTCCAATGAAATACACTTTCCTTTTCAACAAGATTTATTGAGTTAAAGAGGCGACTGCAGTTCTGTATCTGGAGCCAAAAAAAATCGTATTTTTACCAATTTTTCTTAGAACGTGACAGGTCTGCTGAAAGTGTTCAAATCAGCTATAGACTTCAACAGTCGTGACGTCACTTCCCTCGTAATGACGCACAGTAACTTAGTAACTGGTTCTAAACTATCGGAACAATGGCGGAAGCCCTGATGAAAAACTTCGACGAGCATAAAAGTGTATCCAGAGGAGAAAATACATTATAAATCTGATCATGTTTTGACTTTTATACATTCTGATCACGTGACCTGTGAATAAGTTCTAGCCAGCATGAAGAATAAAAGAGTACCGATTTTCTTTGTTTAGAACCAAGCTGCTCGTTGCTGGGCGGAAGTGACATCAGACTGTTGAAAGTTGAAACCTATTTGTTTTCAGTAAAAGACGATTTGTTTAAAATTTCTCTTCCAAGGTCGCGAACAATATAACCTTTGACTACAGAAACGCCGTAGACCAGGCCAGGCGCCGTGACGTCATTGACACGTGTCAACGTAAGCTGGACAAGATTGAAGAGTTCACATCCTCCATCTTTGATCGCCTGGCCTTGACCCAAGCGGCGGTGGGAGGGACACCCGTGCTAAAAATAGCATTCAAGGACGGGCCGTGCCCAAGGGTGGAGAAGATTTACGAGGGACCGTGTAAATGAATTTGTGACCAACTTCGTTTATCTGGTGTTAAACCAGAATGAACTAGATGAGTAAAAAATGGGTTTAATGTCAAAATGAACAGAATTTTAAAAAAACAAAACAAAAAAAAAACAATTTATTAAAGAAGTCATTCTCCTCAATGATCGCGTAAACATGTAGTGATGTGAAAAATATTAACCAGGTCCGTTGACCTTTAACCTAATCCTTACCAAACCAAGGAAAACCGTTAAATTCATTACAATTGAATGAGCAATTTTTATTACATCACAAAATTGGAAGAGGAATCTTTTCAATAGCTATACAAATGTAAAACTATTTTCTAAAGCTCGTATTACTGAATAATAAAGTATGTATAGCCTTTACTTATTGCTTTACTTAAGTAAAGTTCTGCGCGGCCAGCGAATCAG
>NC_088368.1:24725391-24727891 GCF_034508935.2 Berghia stephanieae | reverse complement strand
ACAATTCAGATCAGTGGTGATATCAAGGGTTTGTTAAATGAAAAATCCCTACGACGTCGCTGCTTCATAAGGAATACAACATTTTACAACTTGTCAAAGTTAAATCAAGTGACATTTCTCGCCCTATATTATGTTTAGTGTTGTTATTGTTGGCTGGGGTCCGACCCTGTAAAGCGCTTTGAGTACATTAAGTGAATATTGCGCTATATAAATGCTCAATTTCTTTTTATCTGAATGATCAAAATGCCCGCCCCCCCCCCTCCCAAAAAAATTTATTTATCTATATATTTATTTTTTTGGGAGGGGGGGGGGCGGGCATTTTGATCATTCAGATAAAAAGAAATTGAACGGAGGACCTTTTTTTCTTTTATTTATCTATATATTTAAGAAAAAAAAAGGTCCTCCGTCTCGACACGATCATCATCATCCTCATTGCCTTTTCACCATGGGTCAGGGTTTAGGCCATAGACAAACAGTTTCCATCCTTCTCTATCCTGAGCTAACTTTCTTTAGCTCGTTCCATGTCTTATCACTTCTCTGTTTATCAACTTCTTTAATTCTTCTCCATGTTCTTCCCCGTGGCCTTCCCCTTGATCTTCTGTCCTGATGGTTCCAGTCCAATATTTTCTTTGTTATAGTGGAATCATTCTTTCTAAGGGTGTGTCCAATCCACCTCCATCCTCTTCTTCCTAATTCCTCTCCCGCTGGTTTCTGCTGTGTCTCTCAATGCGATACAATGACGATATGAATGATCTAAGTACTGGACATTGAATGTTTATTCTACTTCATCAAATAGACGAGCCCCCAGCGTCTATCTATATTTTATTTTGTTCAGAATGTTTACGCAACCACCCCCCCCCCCCCTTTCCCAACAGCTTATTTGAACCCCCCCCCCTCCCCGCCCTTTTGTTTGATACACTAGAGGAGCTACAAATGTGAAACTTGGGAATGATTCGCGTTCATCGTGGTGAAGAATAAAGATAAATTTCGTACACTGCACCAACTCAAAGTTCCTATTTCTTATCATTTTAAACTTCTTTGACAGAACCAGAAGGTCCCAATAGCTCAGTTGCTAGAGCACTCGCTTCACACGCAAATGTCCGAGATTGATCCCGAGTGAAGTCGAGAGTTGCTTTTATGTTCTGACAACTCCCCCCCCCCCCCCCCCGTTCACCCAGCAGTGGATCACTGATGCTATTAGATTTGGCGGAAAATACTTTGCGATAGACAAGCGTCCTATCTAACGAATAGCAAGCAATTGCTATTGTCTGTTTCACGTTAGAAAAACCGGGTTAAACACCAGCTCCATGGGCCCAATTGCTCTGAAGAACTACTTTGACCAGAGCTGCCTACTTGAAATATCAAAAATTCGTAGTTTCCAAAGAAAATATCAAAAGGTCACAAAACAACACTCCAAATCTACAGTTTGCTCTCAGCATAATCAAGTGTGTTCAATATCAAAAGTCAGAATAAATACGGTTTTTAAGCAGCCACCTTCTCCTTTTCAACAAGATTTAATGCATCAAAAACATGTTTATGCAGTTCTCCAGCTGGAGCCAAAATTCGGTAATTGTACGAATTTTCGTCGCAATGGGCAGGTTTGAGTTTGACAGACCCGATTCAACCCGACATAATACCGTTTTGAGACCGTAGGTTATAAATGATTTTGTAAGTCAAAGTGAGACTATGCTCCTAAAAGCTGTGGACTGTAAAAAAATGTAATAAACAAAAATAATATAACAGATTCAAAAAATAATATACCAAAGACGGAACGTTTCAGGCTCAAAACCCTTCTTCGGCCAACAAAAAAACAACATTGAATACATAAATAAATTACTAAAACACCACTCAACACATCAGAGAAGCTGCCAAAGCCTCCTGGTCCGAAGATAAAGAGGCGATCGGCATAAGTCAAAGTAAGTCTTAGTTATATTTATTCTTGTTTTTCTTTTTACAAACTCGCTTCTAGCAGCCTAGTATCACATAAACTTTACCCTAGAATCGTGTAGAAGACAATTAAAATCTATTAATTATCAATGCGAAAGCAAAGTTGTTATTGTTTTTTGTTGTTTGTTGTTTTATTTAAATCAGAAATGATCTCTCTGGGCCATCATACCCTCAGCCCAAGTGCATATAATTTCAGGTCTGATAATCTGTCTCATTTATGGGCTTGGTCTAACATAACGCCTAATGGACAAACGTATACTAATGCGATGGTTTTGAAGTTTTTTTTTACATTATAACAATGAGACCGAAATTATTCGGGTTATCAGACCTGTAAATAAGTACACGTCGCCTAAAAACAATCGGCGAGCTAGAGAGGTCCAGTCAGATAAGTCCTTTTAAACCATTTGTTGGCCGAAGCCCGTCCCAGTTTGCGTCAGGCAACCCGAAACCAATGGCGAAGGTGTGGCATTTGTTTTAAAAAGATATCAAATAATTTTTGACCTTTCCACATGATTCCCGCATGCTTGACCTATCCTTTTGTTATATATCGTGT
>NC_088368.1:24712891-24720391 GCF_034508935.2 Berghia stephanieae | reverse complement strand
TAATAGTGGCCACAATGCATCACAATACACACAACAATTTATAAGAACAGACCCATACAAACACAACTTTCTCCCACGGTAGATGACTGAAATGTCCTGCCACCGGACATATTGGACATTAAATGCTTGGAAACGTTCAAAACAATTCTGAATGCACTCACTCGTCAAAGTAATCTGTGACTGTTCCCTGTTTTGATTGGACTGTAACTTAACATTTGCAATGATGAGCCCTTGGGGCATTTTGCAACAAAACTTCGAAACTTGATAATTCCAAAATTCATAAAAGTATCCATGAAATATGTGAGACATCGGGAAGTTAGGTCCAATGGATTTCAAAAATATTAACAGAAAATCATAAGCTTCAAAGAATGAAAGTTTTCTGAAGCCTTCCGGGTCGGTGTCAACAAAACGGCGTTACAAAAACAAAATCAAGAGCTTCTACAGCGCAATATCTACTAAACGTGCTCAAAGCGCTTTACAGGGATCCCTGGGCCACAGCAATACTTAACATGTAAGACAAGACCTGACGCCTTTTAGGTCATATTACAATGTTTCCGACATATTATACGAAGCCGTTAATACCAGGTACTTATTTTACAATTGAATACAGTGAGAGAATTTGAGTAAAGACCCTTGAAAGGGAAGAATGTTTATATGAATGTTTGCAGTAGAGAGAGGATGGGAGAGAAAGGGTGGAGTTATCAGTGTTTATATTTACATCGAATATGTACATGGTTTGCTAGTATGTATCATATTAAAGAAACAAATACCAAAATCTCTAGTGAACAACGTTATTAATGTAAAGGAATAAACGCTTAATTGATATGGATGAAGTGATATGAATTTATGGTAGACACGCAGCCTTAATGTAAGGGAATCTAAACACTAGCTTATTGCTACAAATTGACGTGACATGATTTTGGAGTGGACAAACAGCCTTAATGGCAGGGGATCTAAGCACTTTATATTGACATGACTGACGTGACATAATTTTGTACAATGCTTGAATGGCCAAAGATCAGGGACGGAGTGGACATGACTAACACAAAATGAATGACCTGTTGTCCTTATTGACTCCAATCTTAAAGTAAATCAACTGATATCATTTTAAGTCTGTATTATGAGTTTTACTGGTGGAAGGGGGGAGGGTGAACCAAAAATTTCCTATCATAACTGAAGTGTACATATTGCAGGTCAGATAACCCGGTTGGCCATGGGCTCAGTGATTCTATGAAAATGCTCTTAATTCGATTTTTATAAATTGTCCATTGCAGCAAGTTAAAACAAGCCCACGTTCGGTAATCAGACCTGCTATTACGTGCACATAGATTATAACGTATTAACTTTTTTTTCTCTAATACTGGCAAAATATATATATATATATATATATATATATATATATATATATATATATATATATATATATTCAGTATGATCAGAAGAATGGGGATTAGATTGTTTTGGGTCACACTAACGAAGAATGGTGTGTAAAAATCAGTATTGTAACAAAATAGAGGGAAGGAGAAGGAAAGAACTACAAAGACTGATTAAATTTTTATACCAAAAGCGATACTAAGTTGCTAAAAGCTATGAACTGTAAACAGAAATGAATACAAATGAATAAAACATATTCGACAAAGAATGAAATACGAAATGCTGAACGTTTCGGGTTCAAAATAATCCACACTTATTGATAATGAAACAAATTGACTATGTTACTCTTCAATCGTTTGATGTGTGGGTTTCCCGAACTCCCATAGTGGGCAGGGAGGCAGTTACTCTGTCTTCTATCCCCCTTTATCTTTTTTCCGACATGCTTTCTGTCTTTGTCTTGGGATGAAATTACTTGGTTTTGTCCTGACACTGGCCGGATATCCTAGCTGGGAGGGAAACAGTCAAATGTATAGTTAGTTTTGGGAGATATTATTTTCCTTGGAAATCATCTCTTTGTTATGCACTGTTTTATGTTTCTTTACATATTATATATGATTTGTAAACATTTGAGAGTGTTCCTCTTAGTAGGGTCATGTGCTTGTCAATGGAAGAGAATTTTATGTGATCTCAAACTAAGTACTTTGATAATGTGCTCTTGGAATCTACATCTGTTTCCTATTTAAACCAATTCCCCTTTGTCTTACATTTCTTGAGTGTTTTAATTGATATTCCAGAACTTGTTACTATCCCATTTTCTTCCTTTTTACTGGCGCTAATATGACCTTAATGTGTTGCAAGCGCCGTAAAACCAATACAAACAAAAACAAAAAAATCATCAATCGTTTGTATTTGGAAAAGACCCCACGGGCCAATCATTCCAAATGTTATGTTACAGTCCAGTGAAAACAGGGAACACTCACAGCTTACTTTAATGACGAATGCATTCAAAACTGTTTTGAAAGTTTCCAAGCATTTGACTCCGTTGTGTGGGTTTTTGTAAATGGTTGTATGTATTGTGATGCATTGGATCTACGTGTAGAGTTTCTATCTGATTTGCTTTTTACGTAGTTTGAGATGTTGATGGGTGTGTTTGGGTCGTTGATGTTTTGTGTAAGTAAACAATACGGGATACATTGCGACAGTTTTTCATCGGTTTCCATTCAAGTGACTAGAAGGAGGATGTGACACAACCAAGGTCTCTGGGGTTGCATTCGATTGCAAATCTGGCAGCTGCTCTTTATACTTTTTCAATCGTGTGGATGTTCATTTTTTGTAGAGCCCTTGTGTATTCTAATCTTCTTCTTCTAGGTTCCATGCCTGGTCCAGGCTTCGGATACTGCATGAATTATCTCTCTCCATTCCTCCCTGTCTCTTGCTTTTTCAAACAGCTCTTGGATTGTTAGGTTGGTGAAGCCCTTCAGTTGGTCTATGAGTGTTTTTCTTTGTCTCCCCGGGCGCGTTTACCAGGTATTTTTCCACAACTTGCCAGGTATTCATTCTTATCTTTCCTTACTATGTGTCCGAAAAAGGATAGTTGTCGATCCACTATTAAGGGCATTAGTTTCCTTTGTTGGTATGTTTGTTTTAGCACTTCTTCGTTCGTTTTGTGTGCGGTATACGATATTCTCTGCATCCTTCTCAAGCACCACATTTCAAAAGCTTCAATGTATTCTAATACTTAGGTTTAATTTTTCGTGGGCATTAGTTTATGCTCTTGCATTTGCTGTGATATGTTCTATATGGGTTTGGCACTTTAGTTTCTTATTGAGATGGACTTGGAGGTATTTTATGGAGTGGACATGTTGTAACAGATGAGTGTACAACGTATAATTTTAATTATATGGATCTTTCTTGTTTGATATTGACATAACATAGCAATTTGATGGATGGAACTTAATGTGCCATGTACCTGACCACGTATGGATGGAATCAAGATCTTTCAAGAGTTCATGTGCATCTGGTATACTATCTGTTGCCTTGAAAACAATGCTATCGTCTGCAAATAGTGTATGTCTTGATTTTGGAGATAATTTGTTTCCAAGTCATTGATTAATATAAAAAAAACATAAAGGTTCTAGAAATGTTCATTTACACCTGATAAGACATTACATTTTCCTCTTGAGTTTCCACCAATGAGAACTTGTTGCGTTCGATTACAAAAACCAGTCCTTGAACCAAATTAAACGGTTCTGCGGTTGTTGTTACATATTCTCTGACTGATTAGTTTCAGTACCACCAATATTCCGATTTCCACTTTGTTTCAGTTTTAACAGTTATCGTTTGTGTGGCACAGTGTCGAGCGTTTTGGAGAAGTTAAGTTCAAGGAGATCAATTTGTTTTTTGTTTTTTTGTTGTCCAGTGATATTGTAATTTCTTCTCTTGCACCGATTAATTGTGTCTCGCATTTCCGTATTTTCCTGATGCCATACTGGTGGTCGACTAGTATGTTGTTTTTGTTGTAATGTTCCATGATAGAATGGAATATAATGTGTTCTAATATCTTGTAAACGACTGAAGTTAGAGATACAGGTCTATAGTTTGAAGCTAGGTTTTGTTTTTCCTGTTTATACATTACGGTTATAAGGGAATATTTACAGTCTATAGGCATTTTGCATTTGATGAGGAATTCTTGGAAAATGTACACAGTTACAGGGCTATTTCATAGCACATTAAGTATTCAAGATGGAATTAGGTCTGGGTCTGCTGCCTTGGATGGTTTGTGGAGCCTTCTATAGTAAACACACTCTCGTACTGTTTAATCAATTTTTTTGCATTTTCCTTCTGCTTATCATTTCTGAGCCATAACGGGTTTGAAGGATGTGTATACCGGAAGCATCTTTACGCCTAGAATCGATGCATCCCCAGAATCTATTCGTAATTCTGCCATATGGAATACCGTACATTGTCTCATGCACAGGCAATTTACTTACACATGTGTACTTCACAACGTAGTTTGCATTATCATTCCAATATCCCTATCTGTCATGCATTATTCTTTTTTTTATTAATCAGACGTCTGATTTTATGGGTCATCCATGTTACATGTCGCCTTTCACTTATCATTTTCTTAGGGATGTGTTTGTCAATTAATTAACGGGTGTTGTTTTAAAATGTTCCACAAACGTTTATAATATCAACAGATGACTGTTTATCAAAAATCTTGTAGCGGTTTCTTAACTCATGCTTTAATCAACCCACGTTCCCTTTTCAGTAAATAGAAATATCCGAAGTGGTTTGCCATGTATTGATGTTTAAGTTGTATCTCACATAGTACTGCTTCGTGATTACTGATTCTTGTAAGATTTCCACTTTTTCTATTAGATCAGGGGATGTACTTAATATAATGTCAAGTGTATTCTCTCCCCTTGCTGCTTCTGTAACGATTTGCCTTAAGTTGAACTCTTATGGCCCATTTAGACGCACATACTTTTCGTACACGGTCCGACGAAGAATCGACATATTTATGTAGACGGGAGAAGTTCCGTTTAGACGATGGATCTGGGACATCGTAATTCCGTTGTCAATCTTGGGGATCGTTGAGTGTGTGTGTGCGTGTATGTGTGTGTGTGTGTGTGTGTTTCCTCCCCCTTCCATAGTGCCGTAAACTTCACTCACTCAATAGAGACACCCCCCCCCTTACCGTAGTTTGAAGTAAGAGGGACTTCAGTGAAAACTAATCACCTACTAGACCTAGATGATTCGTAAACTCGAGGAAGAGGAAAATATCAGGCGGCTTCTGCTATCAAGAGCTAAGGCCGATATTCGTTGGACGAGATTGAAATTCCTCGTTTACACACTCAGTTTTCTCGAGTTTTGATCCAGTATCCACACTTTGTGGAAATCCGTCTGACCGTGTACGAAAAGTGTACGTCTAAATGGCCATTAGACAAGTTCAATTATTTTCTTGTTGATCTCTCTGACGAATTGGGATTTTTGTGATATTTTGAGTGTTTTCCAGTTAATGTTTGGCAGGATAAAATCTCCGGCGAGTATGATATTTGAAGTAGGTTCTATACCTTGTATTTTTGGAAAAGATGCATGTAATTGATTTATTTTCTCAATACCACGGATTGATTGACAATAAAAGCAGCCGAAAAGAAAGTCTCCCCTTTTAAAAATTAATTCTGACCAGATGATTTCACAGTCAGAGTCGGTGTCTTTCTGTGGCAAGTATGATTACAGGATTCTGTGTTTCAATGAATTCTTCCAATTGCAGTTTCTTTCTGTGGTTAATGAAACTCTGGTAATTGACATTTATTATTCTAATTCTGTCTCTATCACCTTTGTTGTTATAGTCCGTTTCAAGTCCAGTGCACACATAATATCTAAATTCCTCCAAAGCTACGAAATTTGGTGCCCTCAATTTTCGAATGAGGGCTAAAATATTTTAAGTGATGTGACAAATTTTGAATATCGATAGTGATAAACCAGTTTTCTCACAATGCCAAAGTCCTTGTCATCGTTTTCAATAAAATATGACTCAAACTTTAAAACGTTGACAGAAATGGTTTGTTCATTCTCTCTCCGTAGGGAAAATATTAACAACAAAATTGGCGTTGCTTATCAAATATTTCTGGGTTGGTTCAAAAAGTGTAATAATAGATATCAGTTAAATAGTACTTAACAGAGTTGACAACAGGCTCACAGCATTTCTAATTTATATCTTCCCTGGTGGACAACGGACATGTAATATATTGGACGACCCAAGAAGCCTGTTGGGTGTTTTTACATTTTTTGGACAAATACATTGATATGAAAACCCAGGGGGATCCTCCGAATTTTTACGCCCGTCTCCCATAGTACGAGGAGAAATGCCTTTCACAAGGAGATAATCCCCAACCAACTGTTGAGCAAGAAAACTCATAAATGTTGCACACAGGTGCGCACGGGTTGTGGGGCTGGATAATAATATTAAAATCTGATACAATTGTTTGTTTTACATGTGTCTGGTGCAGTTTGTCTCTGTTTATTGTATTACACTGTGTGTTGTTGTTGGTGAGTGAATGTAATGTTAACTGATGTCATTGTCCGTGGCCGGTAGTGTAATTACCGTTGTAGGTGGACGTTTCTTGGGTCGTTCTTGCTTGGTTTGTCTAAGTTTGGTTTTAGCATTTGTATTGCTGTGTGTGTTAATGTTTACAAGAGATGGTGCGGGTGAACTGTATTTTGGGTCGTTTTTCAATCTGAACACTGATTTTCCTTTATTTTCGTTTGCCACGACGACTGCCTCGACATGAGTGATTACAAAAAAAAATAAAAATAAAAAAAAAAATAAAAAAAAAGAATTACGAAAATTAGCAGGGCTGATAGTTTTGTCACCGATGGTCACCTTATTGGGGCCAACACAATGAACAATATAAGGAGAAGAACTCACACGGAAACAATATGTCAAAGGGCTTGAGAATGTCTAAGAGTGAACAAAACTCACAAATCATACGACACAGAGAAAAGCTACAGCATTTGGATAACAGTCCCAAATGAGTGGACCCAGTTATACACATTCAGTCAGTAGTCTTTATTCAATTCACATAATGAGAGCGATCTATAGATAGTATGCAGATGACGTCACTCAGGCCTTTGTTATTGTTTTGCCATCCGCGTTTGTGAGTTGTTCTCACTAAACTGTATTAACCAGACTATAAAAGTTCATGGTTACACAGAGTTTGTGTGTAGGTCCGTTATACTTCCGGATGGCAATGTTGTGAACTCCTTGGCCAAGCGCATTCTATCTATACTCATGTTTTCGTCCAATTTTGTCATTGATCACATGACTTGTTGCTATCCACAATTGGACATTTCTCAATAAATGTAAACACGCTGCATTGTTTGTGAAAGTTGAAAACATATCCATGAGTCATGCAGAGCAAAATGACAAATTGTGACGTTGGATATTTCTCAAACTGTCTGTGAACAGATTTCACTATGTAGGTCATTTTGAGCACACTTTTCAATGTGACTAATGATCTCGAATACATGAAAAGGTAATATAGATCATCCCAGTTGATTTTGAGCAGATCCATTTGCTAACTCAGGACTAACCAGCTCCAGAGATTGACTCCGACGAGC
>NC_088368.1:24685391-24707891 GCF_034508935.2 Berghia stephanieae | reverse complement strand
AGTCCCACGAGGAAAGGGAGCACTAAGAACATTCGGACATTGTATATATATGCTCTGTCACAACTGCAAAGAAGAAGCAAATTCGCTGCTTTTCTTGTGATTTTAACAGTGTAGCTGAGAACATAATTTATTTTCATGATGAAAATCTTCTGGGTAATTTGAACAATAATAATTTTTGCTTTCAACTGACTGAACGGACTGTTGCCATGTCCTCATAATTGGGATCATACAAACTAAATTGGAGATTGATCATATTTTCTTCTCTTTTATCTTTTCTTTTCTTTTTAATTTTAAGCAACACTGTTTGAAAATTATTCCTCTTTCCATAACATGCGTCTACGTGGTCTAGGTTCGAGCCTCGCTCGGCGAAGGTTTGAGTCCTTGGAAAACGCTCTTTACTCACATTCTCTCACCGCACTCAGGTGTAAAGTGAGTACCTGGCCGTTAACAGCGTTGTCTCTGTCGAAAAAAATAATGTAATATCGCCTAACAGGCGTCATGTCTCGTTCTATATGTTCCGTGTTGCTGTTGGTCAGGGAGCCCCTGTAAAGCGCTTTGGGCAAGTTTATTGGATATTGTTCTAGATAAAAGTTCAATTTTAACATTTGTAAATGGTGACATAACATTGATAAAATAGCGTCGTTCGACAGGGACAACTTCTATCCAAAAGCGTCCCGTTTTCCATTTCCCAATAAACTCACGCCTGCCTTCTGCTAAAGATGAAAATGATTGTTTGCTTCAGAACTTTCGAAATAGAAATGGATAAATAATTCTATTATTCAAAGAATTGAGCATCCGAAAAATGTTCATGCCTAGATCTCTTGTATTAAAGTTTATTATTAAAAGTACTCAATGAATTTATCTAGCTATTTATTCGGCGTCCAATTGCCATACAGCCTAGGTCTAAGATATTCCGAATAATAAGACAGACTCCAATTCAAACTTAAGTAAACTTATATTTAATAAAGATTAAATGTGATATGAAACGGAAAACAGCATTTTCGTATATATAACGGGTCAAATTGAATAACGTTTCAATCAATTAAACGATCGATGCCTCGGATCCTGGATTCGTAGACGCTTATCCGTTGACTTGACAACAGGCAGGATGTTATTGATTGACCTTGACCGTGAGATAAAGACCGCATTCACCTTGCAAAACTGCCTTGACCGTGAGTTAGTGACTAGCTTCACCTTTCAACTCCGCGTAACTCGGTGTAAAATTCGCTTCTGCTAGGGGAGGGCATCCGGTGCACCAAAAGGTCACCGATGCTTTAGGTTTTGAGAAGTCAGGTCATCGAGTATTGAGAAGGTACCGACCTCGACTTAGTTCTCGATGCTTTTCTCGTCTCGAGAATCTCGGTCATCGATGCTTCTCGTATTGAGTCCCGAGTCTCGAGACTATACTGCGCGAGCGACGCACGCGTTACTAACAATGTGTACTGTCTGCATTGTTCACCCCTCTCTTGTCGGCGATGATTTGAGCGAAGCTCGAGACTTTTTTGCGTCTCGATGCTTTTTTGAGTCTCGAGCATCGCTCAAGTCATCGGTGCTTTCATTCAATACCTAGTCATTGGTATTGGGTATTGACGTTATATCATATTTTAAACAGCTAACAAAACACAAACGTCGTAAATAGATCAAAATGGTTATAGGTATCAATGTTTTATTATTATACAAAGTGAATTTATTTAATGTATTTTAAGTTTTAATACAAAAAAGCCATCCAAAGCTCAGTTGAAGTGCGACTTCTCGGGAATTCCCGACTTTTCCTTGGTCATCGATATCGGGAAGTTTTGAGTGTTGGTGGCCGATGACTTGAGGTATCATCGAGACTTCCGCTACTAGCTTCTGCTTCCGGTCCAGAGTTAAATATTATACCATTAGACAATACATCTGAACAAATAATCAATCAATTAACTGCCGTGGTCCTTCAAATATCCATCGATTTAATTTACCTTCATCTTAGCAAAAACTCTCAAACCTGGAACTTCGCTAATCGGAAAAGTAAAAGGTACGACGTCACGAATTTGGAACCCTATTTCGTTCCTTCATTCTGTAATCAGTAGGATTTTTATGGATTTGTTGTTTATTTAGTGATATGACACTCGCTTTCGGACCAGTAGATACCGCGCAAAGTTAAAAACGTCGGAAAAGGCCCTTTATTCTCATTCTCTCATTGTATTCATAATAATATGTCAAACGCTCTCAAAAGCGTTGTTTCTATATAAAAAAAAGATACATTATCGCCTTACACGCATCATGCCTCCTCTTACATATTAAAGTATTCCTGTTGCCTTGAGACCATTTGTTTAGCGATCTAAACGTGTAATTGCTATTTGATTTTCCAATCTTCTACATAGGACATTAGTAGTTCGATATAAACGAGTTTCACTGAAATCTCAAGGAGGTCTCGTTGACACAAGACAGTCAGACGTGACGTTTCGTGCACATGATATGAAATATTATGTACTTGTTCTAAAGTGCAAGGATAATCAATAGCTGACCTTCACCTTACGAAAACTAATTGTTCTTCATCTGGGAATACTTGATTTGAAAATTACGTCACAAGACATGACGTCGATCCCCAGCATAAAGTGAAAAGTGAGTTTTCGTTTTACTAGTACTGAAGTACCATTGGTTCAACTACTGAGTACAATTCAATATTTGTTTATTTATTTATTTTTATGATTTTTAAACAAAATTATTTGTTGTATTTTTTGTTTTGTCTATCTTTTTTTTTTCTTTGGTTTCTTTGTTGATGTTTCTTTTTGTTTTTATTTTTGTGTTTTATAGCCATTGCCTTGTATTGAGACACATATTTTGTCAGTGTCAACGTAAGTTAACCTAACACCGACCAAAAAGAGATGATTATAAAATTCAAACTGCATTTTGTACATGAATAGCGGCTGTCTTGAATTAGTAAATAATATAGGAATCGATTTTTTTTCCGACATCCGACGGGTTTTGCCAGGGCATCAAACAAAAAACAATTTAAACTCATGATAAGGCTATTATAGTATTTTTACGGTAATCGCTATGACTAAATGTATCAGTAACTTACAGATCTACGAGTGCTTATATTCAACTCTGATAACCCAAATTGTCGTAGGCTCATTCTAGTAATGATAATACTCTCAAACAAATGGAAAATGTTGTCCATCATCATCATCATCATCATCTTGTGCCGTACTTGGTAGCGTTGGCGGTCATGATGGCTCTCCATTCCTACCTTTATTTTCTGTTGCTCTGATGGTGTCGCTACTTCTTTCCCGTTCCAAGCCAGCCTGTCAGAGACTCCATCATTTTTTCTCTCCGTCCTCCAGAGGCTCTCTGTTTTGTTAACCTTCCGATCACACTAAAACTATCCAAGTCCCTCTCTTCTCATGACCTCAGAATTTTTCGAATTGTGTCAACTATTTTTCTTTTACACATAGCCGCTTTCAGGACATCCTCATTTCTCTTTTTATTTGTCCACGGAATATATACCATTCTTCTCAGAAACAACATTTCAACTGCATCCATCTTTTAATTATCTCTGAGGTCATGGTCTAAGATTTGCAAGCGTGTTAATATGGTTTCTATGTAACATTGAGGTAGAGCTTGGATATTGCTTCTTTTTCTTTCTGGAAACTATGCTTTTCATATTTTGGAAAGCTGCTATGGCCTTTCCTATTCTGCTTTTAACTTCACATGTACTTTTCATTATTGTCCCTTTATATTTGAATTATTTTTCTTGGTTTTGTGTTGTTGCGTTTATTGGGAATATGCCATAAGTCATAATGTGTTGGAATCCTTCCTTTCCCTGAGACGACCATGGTTTCAGTTTTACTTTTCCTAAGGCTAAGCCCAATTTTTTCGCTTTCCTCCACAACTTTGTTCATCGGTAGTTGAAGATATTTCTCAATCAAACTTGTGTCGTCTGCATATCTTATGTTGATTATGACGACCATTTATTATGCTCACTCCGGGCATGTCTTTATTTCCCTCATTATCTGCTGTGTAAATCGAAAAAAAGATCCGGTAAAACACACCTACAGCCTCTCTTCTTATAGGCTGGAATTTGCAATAAAGTTTTTGAATTATTCTTAAATCTCCTCAATCTATGTCCAACCCTTGCATAATATCTATCATCTTTAAGTGCTGTACGTTGTCGAAAACTTTTGTGAGATAAATAAAGTTAAGTATACATCTTTTTCGCTTCAAGGCTTCTTTTATTAATGTTTCTCAAAATAAAAATTGCATTTGTTGTAGGTTAATCATCGTTAAAACCAAATTGTTCTTCGACTATTTCTGTTTTAATTTGTATCCCGATCTATACATACGTATTATTGACAAGATTTTGGTGATGTGACTCAATAGTCCTTTATTTCACTATATTGTAATGTCACGGGTTAACAAAATATTACCCCCCGGCGTACGATTAAGTGGTAAAAAAATAACGTACAATTATAGTTAATCTGATAGTGCGATGGAGTTCTCATTAAATTTCTGCCTGTTTCTTGGGTAGTGCTTACATTGACTTTGGTCCAATGGGATGTGTCCTGCTACATAGACATCACTCAATATTACTGTAAAGGATGACACTCCCATTTCTCCCAGAGGTTCCAGCATCTCAATTGTAATGGAGTCTGGTTCCTCATTGACTTCCCTGACTTCATAATTCTCATTCCAAACCTGACCTCATCATTCATTACGGGTGCACATTCAGCATTCCTAAATCAACTTAACTCTCTCCTTAGGGAGCGTTCACATATTATGTCAACAAAAAATTGGCATTTTTAGACCCCCTCCCCCCCCCCCCCATGTCATCAATTGTCTTCATTGACTTGACCCCCCCCCCCCCCCCCCAATATGATGACATCATCAAAATGGACTATTTTTCGTGAAAGTCATGTGATGGTGGCTATTGAACAGAGAAAAAGAGGTAAAAACAACTGAGTGCCAAAAGGTGTGAAATTTGATATATACCTCTTTGTCTCTGTTCAATACTGGTAGCCAGCATTACACGATGTTAACAAAAAAAAAAGTCCATTTTGAAGATGTAGACATGTTTAGGGTAGTTCAGTTGTTAGAGCGTGGCTGAAGACCTGACAACTCAAGTTGATTCCCATCGCAGCCACATTTTTTTTTCGGGGGCCCCCTGTCCACCCAGCAGTGAATAGGTGTAGGTGGATCACCTGATCTGGTAAAAAGTAATTTGTGAAGACTGATGTCCTATCCGAATAATAACATATATGTTACTAATCCGCTTCAACTTTTACAGTGTTTTTCTTGGGTGTGTTTTTATTCTATTTGTATAACCAAATTTTTGATGACATAATCTTGGGTATGAACCCCCCCCCCCCCCTCCCACATGTCAACACTTGTCAACATTTGGCAGACCCCCCCTCCCCCCCCCCCCCCAAGTGTTGACATAATATGTGAACGCTCCCTTACCAGCCAATTTCAAAATTTTCCCCAAAACTTCACACCCGACTAACACAAAAGTCTAGTTTTTATCAATCAAAAACAATCGCGGTAAAGTTCTTCTGATACTAGTTTCTTTAGCAGAACATGCTCTGCAACACACTGTTCATTTCCTTGAAATTTTATGATGTAGGCCTACAAGAGAAATTTGAATAAGAAAAATGTTGGTTGTATCGAAACGAAAATGACGATTTTCCTATAATAGACAGTTGGTAAGGAGAATGTTAAATCAAGCCCACAATTTGCGAGCGTCTATCAGACCTGCAAACGCATGAATAGCATTACCCATAAAACATAAAATTCAGTATTTTTACGGTAATCACTGTGAGAAAAATAATCAGTAGGTAACAGATAAAACAATGGTTTAAACTTATTACAATATTACAGTAGTTTTACGGTAATAACTATGACGAACAACAACAGCTGAAGAAAGGATGAAACAAAGGCTTGAATTTTTTTACGATTTCATACCTGCTTACACGGTACCTCTTTATTTTTTACAATCATTACGAAAATACTTATTTATCATTATATCCGTATCAGCTCTGTTGAATTGCAGGAAAGTGAAAGATGAGGACACAATGTTTCCTGCGCCAGCAACTAGCCTCCTGTAGCAAACGCCTCCAACCCTCTCTACTAATTCAAAGCTATCCGTTACCTGTGATTTAAAACCAATAAATATTATATATATATATATATATATATATATATATATATATATATATATATATATATATATATATATATATATATAATATATATATATATATATATATATATATATATAAATACATGGAGACACTCACTTATTTATGGCCGAAACACATGTTTATGTGAACTCCACGTCGTCAGTCGGCATATTGTGTCCGGACACAGAATGCCGACTGACGACGTGGAGTTCACAGAAACATGTGTTTCGGCCATAAATAAGTGAGTGACTCCATTTATATTTTATATTAGCTTTAACCAACGTAATCGAGCACTCTCGTACTTACAAGTACCCACCAACAGTCATATTATATATATATATATATATATATATATATATATATATATATATATATATATATATATATATATATATATTACAGTATTGTAAATAAAATATAAATTAAATAAAATAGATATGAACATTTCATATTAATAAATAGAATTTTCACTGAATTACCGTGTGAAATGGGCTTCACTACCTCAGCAGCAGGCTATACGGAGCATTATTATTGTTTCCATTTCATACAGTAAACCAGTCGCCTACTGATAAGGCGGCTTTTGTACTAAAACGCTTAAAATATACGCCACAGCTTAAAGCCATTTACCCAGACCTCTAATATACTTCCCTCCGACATAAAACCAGACAAATGCAACTGTTACTGGGAAATTAAAATAAATAAATAAAATTAAATACCCTTTATTCATTCCCAATGGGAAATTTGTCTTTAGGGCCTTCCAAGGGAAGACTGGAATAACCCAGGCGTTAGCCGCAGAGCAGCGCCGCAAAGTGAGCTAGGGCGAGGTGACTTGCTCAAGGCCACACAACGCAGAGGCGGGTGATTGAACTCGGTACCTTACGGGTAAGAAGCAAAGACCGTACCATTGAGCCACGCTGCCTTTTAAACTTGAGATTTTATATCGAGCAATATCCACTGAAGTGCTCAAAACGCTTTACAAGGGTTCCCTGGCCAACAGCAATACGTAACTTGTAGGATGTGACATGACGACTGTTTTTCGATATTAGAATTTTTAGGACAGAGAGAACGTTGTTAACGGCCAGATACTCATTTTACACCTGAGTACGCGAGAGACTGTGTATAAAGAGCCTTTTCAAGGACCCAACTATGCGCCGAGCTAGGTTCGAACCCAGGTCCTTCCGATCACAAAGCGAGTGTCATTCCACAAGAGCACAAAGCCGCACTATACTATCTCTTCTTTCTTACTTCAAATACAGTAAAACCGGTTAAACCGAAACTCAAAGGACTTGGTGTTTGTTTTCGGATTAAACACACTCAAAAATTAATCAGGATTTTTCATGGGTATTATTATTATTCCTATGCTTTTATTCATCTCAGTGTCACACACAATTAACGGGATAAAAATCTTCAATTTTATGACTTTGTGGTTGAAGAAGGTTAGTGTGTTTGTGTAAGTGCGTATGTGAGACGGAGATGGGGTTTTATGTGTATGTGTGCACTGAGAGGATTGTTGTGGTCGCAGGTGCTAAAGATCCATTAGCAAGTTAACGATTAAGTTCCCAACCTACAGCGATCGACGAACGACGTGTAAGTAAACATTGATTTGTCCACAGAGTCGTAGGTCAGATTTTCGTTTTATTCCATGTCATTCGTCGATCGCTGTAGATTGGGAACTCTATCGTTTACTTTCTATTCGTTGAGTGATAACAATTCCAACAGCTTTATGGAGCTATGTACAACATCACTGCTCTCATCCAGTGCATTGTGTTCTCAACATCAAGCAAGCGTGTTGAGGTGGTTGGTGGGAGAGGTTGACAGAGGGGGGTGATTGAAGACAAGGACTTTGACAAAACGCCACAAAGCTTTTTGGTTTTCAACAGACGTGAAAGAAGCTATAATGAAACGCGGAGCATTCGAGCGAAGGTACCAAAAGACAGCACTTACTTCAAATCCTGCATTCTCGAGTGGAAACAGGTCACTAGAAAGGCCAATTCGTCTTATTTTGTTGCTAACTTTACAGAAACTAATTCATGTAAAAAATTATTTTCAATATGTGATGAATTCTTTTTGTGCTGCAAGTCGACTAATCTACCCAACAACATAGACAAATGTAGTATTCCTAATGCATTGCTAACATTTCTTCAGGATATGGTTGATAGGATTAGAACAACACTTGACAACTATGAAAACTATAATGATATAAATTCCTTTTCGAGGACCAGACGTTAGAATTAAGAGAGGTAAATGAAGAAAGTATTTTTAACATCTTATATTAAAAGCACCAACTAAATCTTGCAAGCTTGATAAATTACCAGCAAAACTTATGTCTGCATGTGTAAACACGCTTATTTCATCAATAACAAAATAATTAATCTTTTATTCTCCAATGGTAATGTTCCATCTAAAAATTATCGATCTCTTTCTAACCCGTCCTTTCTCTCTTGAGTAGCTTGAACAGATTTTTCTTCATCCGTTACTGAATCATCTTGATACCAATGACCTTCAACAGCTTTTTCCATCGGCTTATAGAGCAGGCTACAGCACGGAAACCGCACTCTTAAAGGTCCACAATGATTTGATCAAGAATGCTGACTCTAATAAAATTAATGTTTTTTGCCTACTGGATTTGTCTGCACCATTTGATACCATCGGCCATAACATTTTGTTGGTCCCTCTTGAGATTTTTTTTTTTTTGAGATTACTGGAACTTAATTAGATTGGTTTGAATCATACCTTTGTCTGTCGTGGATTATTGTATCACATCAGAAAGCCATATACAAAATTTTCGGTTACCCCAAGGCTCGTTCATTGGACTGGTCATGTTTACAATTCACATTAAACCTCTTTCACCTATTATAAGTGCATTTAGATTCTCCTATCATTTCTATGCAAATGATTCTCAAATTTATTATTCTGTTCATGTATTGAGTTCAACAAATTGATAAATAGGATTGAATGTTGCTTTCTTCAAAGAAAATATTAAAAACCTTCAAGTTGTAGAAGACAATGCTGCTAGGTTAGAATTGAGAAAAGACCCCAAAAATCAAATGCTTCTGATCTCTTTAGACAGTTGCACTGGTTACCTGTTGAGAAAAGTCTCATCTATAAAATAATAATAATAACATATTATGTTACATTGTCTATTAAACATTAAATAGTCATGACCCTGCATATTTTTTGACTTTGTACATCCCTATTTTAGGTATAGAACAATATTAAAAGAAACCTAAACCATCCCGCAAACATGGTGAACAATCGTTTGAATTTTCGACATACTATTTTTGGAATGCTCTTCTCCAGAATATTAGAAGTGCTGACTCATTATCAGCTTTAAAATCTAAATTGAAAATTCACCTTTTTGTCTCATTATTTATATTTTGAAAATGAAGTGTTCCTATTATATGTGTGTAAAATGTAATGTCTTCTGCCATGTAAGTAACTGAAATAGCTGTGTTTCATTTTTCATTGCATTTCTTTATTTATTTAAAGAATGTAAAGCGCCCAGAGTCGGGGTAAGGCCGTATACAAATGCCATTTATTATCATTATAATATATTATGATTGAGTGCTTTAACTCGTAGTGTTTCATAACTGACATTTTGGAATGATAATTTATTCATTAATTTTATTTAAAAAATTATCTGGCACTATTTCAAAGCTGATTATAGTGTGCATGACATTTTCTCGCATTTTTGTCTTTCTGATTCTATATATCACTGTTTGAAAGCTGATTTTTTCTTGTATTTTCCTCTCTGCTTTTTCCTGTCACTGGTTTATACTCACCTCTCAATATTTATGTCTAACCCGAGTTTCTCCTACTTAATGTGTCACTTTGATATTTTTAAAAACCCAGACAACTTACATATTTATTCTTCCATCCTTCCAACACGCCAAATGTCCCATACGAATAATTCCCTAAGTAGGAATAAGCACCCTTTGAGATATAGCAGGCAGCTTTTTGTTTGTTTCTTGTCGTCCCAAATCCTTTGCTGTGGACATAAGATTTCATTTCAAATGATGACAAAGATGATAACGATAATAGTAATAACAATAATGATAGCAATGATAATTATAATGAAAATGATAATAATGATTATGATGATGATGATGATGATGATGATGATGATGATGATGATGATGATGAGGTGATGATGATGTTGATGATAATATCAAAATCATCTTCTATCATCCTCATCATCATCATCATCATCATCATCAGCATAATAATAATAATAATAATAATAATAATAATAATAATAATAATAATAATAATAATAATAATAATAATTATAATAATAATACTAATAATAATAATAATAATAATAATAATAATAATTATTATTATTATTATTATTATTATTATTATTATTATTATTATTATATATTATTATCATTATTATTAATATTATTATTATTATTATTATTATTATTATTATTATTATTATTATTATTATTATTATTATTATTATTATTATTACATTATAGTACTATTACTACTACTACTACTACTACTACTACTACTACTACTACTACTACTACTACTACTACTACTACTAATAATAATAATAATAATAATAATAAAAAATAATAATAATAATAATAATAAAATAATAATAATAATAATAATAATAATAATAATAATAATAATAATAATAATAATAATAATAATAATAATAATAATAATAATAATAATAATAATAATAATAATAATAATAATAATAAATATAAAAATAAATAAAAATAAAATTTAAAAAATTCACTCTATTCATCCCATAGGCGAAATGTGTCTCTAGGGTCTATTCCAAGGGAAGACTGGAATAACCCAGGCGTCAGCCGCGGTGCAGCGCCGCAATTTGAGCTAGGGCGAGATGACTTGCTCAAGGCCACACAGAGCAGCGGCGAGTAATCGAACTCGGTACCTTTCGGGTAATAAAATAATGATAATAATAATAATAATAATAATAATAATAATAATAATAATAATAATAATAATAATAATAATAATAATAATAATAATAATAATAATAATCGAAGTGGTTATTTGTACTACCACTACAAATAGCGAAAACTACCGCTTTTCACTAGTTGTACTCCCAGCACTCTTATGCGTTTAAAGTTGCATTTGTGAGCTTTCAAGGACCAGCCGACCAGCCTCCACTTTTCGCGGTCTTTCTTTGAGAAGTGTGAAGCAAAAAAAATGGCCCTCTCGGTAAACGAGACATTCTCATCTTTTCTCCAATTTGAAAACATTCGAAAATGAGAATAATGTACTTTTTATTAAAAAGTCAACAAAGAAGGTAAGTAAACTAGTTACTACAATTTTTTTCCTTAATTAAGTGGCAACTCATTTCTCGTCATTCTCACTCTAACTCTATCAATAATAGGAAAATATGTGACCAAAACACAGCAACCCAATGGATAATCGAGTATAATTCAGAAACGGCCTCAGATACAACTTTGAAAGTTTTACATGTGGTAATTCAACATCTCTGTACCTAATACATTGCAAACAGAAAAAAAATTATTTATTGAGAGAGAAAGGTATAGTTTAGAGCTGAAACAGCTGAAATCAAGGAAAAATAGACCACGACATGCAAATTGGAATTTTGGAAAAGTTGACAATTAAATATTTATTCACATGTAGATAGACCAACTACACCACTGAATCGGCGTCATTTAGTTGTTCACTTTGAACTTTTCAAAATGAAAATAGACCTCATAAAAGCAGAGATATGGATTGATAAATGTTTGAGGTGGTGTATTAAGCCCCCCATAAACGCCGACATCCGCTGGTAGCGGGACGGATGACCTATCGCTTTGACCCCATCCCTGCGTTTATCGCAGATGATTTTTGCCCACATACGGGGAGATATTTTTTTTAGGCGATCGGCGATCGGGGGCGTGGCAGTATAAAAAAGTGGACAATTTTTTTCGGATTTTCGCTGTTTTCACGTCGGATTCGTGATCAGCGTCAAATTTACAATAGGTTTGATACTAAGAACTGTGTGTTTACTCCAAAAATTGGTGAAATTAGAAATAAATTTTAATTAATAGTGAGGCTATGTGGCCGACAGAACCGATCCCAGTTACTGTCTGTTATTCTATCTTTCGTCTTGCCACAATAGTGATTACTTCTCACTAAATTATATCAATTAGACTGTTGAAGGAACGAAATTGACATTCCACTCTTTGTTATTGTATTAAGGCAGTCATTTTGGTAATTAGTTCTCACTAAATTATATCAATCAGACTTTTAACGTTCAAGGTTAATCGTAGTTTTGTATGACGGTACGTTATTTCCGACTGGTGGATGTTGCGAGCATTTTACCTAAACTCATAGCATCAATAACCGTCCAAGATATTCGCATCATATGTAGCAATAGCTATAATAATCTAACATGTCGAGAGAGAGAGAGAGAGAGAGAGAGAGAGAGAGAGAGAGAGAGAGAGAGAGAGAGAGAGAGAGAAAGAGAGAGGGAGAGAGAGAAAGAGAAAGAGAGAAAAATTTACTTGCGCTATATATACCGCTATATTCAATAAAGGTGCTCAAATCACTTTATAAGGGTCTTTGGCCAACATAAAAACATGTTAGACGAGACATGACTGTTAAGCGATATTGCAATTGTTTCCCGACAGAGACGACGCTGTAAACAGCGAGGTACTCATTTTAACAGTGAACAAGGTGAGAGAATGCGAGTAAAGAGCCTTTTCCAAGGACTCAATTATGCGCCACTCAGAGCGGGACTCGAATCCAGTACCGTCCGATCCAAAGGCGAGTGTCATTTCACAAGATTACATGCATAGCCGCACAAAAAAGTGATGAGAGAATAGATTCATATGTATTGAAGGAGGAGAGAGCGGATGGAGTGAGTAAAGTTCTTGGATATTTATAGAAGGAACCAAATTGACGTCACTCATCTCATTGTTATTGTTTTTTGACACCCATTTTTATGATTAGTTCTCATTAAAATATATCAGACTATAACGTTCAAGGTTCCATGTAGATCTTTGGGCTGGAGTGATATTTATGGCTGGCGGACTTTGTGAGTATTTTAATTTAACACAGAGCATCAATAGAAGGAATGAATTTGACGTTAGTCAACCCGTTGTTATTGCTTTTAGACAGCATTTTATAATTAATTTATCACTAAGTTATATCAATCAGACAATGAACGTTCGCGTTTGCAGTTTTGTGTGTTAATATGTTATACGCCGATGGAGATGTCGTGAGTATTTTTCCAATACGCATAACATCAATACATTTGCAATCCGATTTAAGTTTAAAAGCAACGTAGACCACGGAAATTTTTCCATTTTGTGGACAATAAAGATTTTTTATTTATCGTCATTATTATTATTATATATTATTATTATTATTATTATTATTATTATTATTATTATTATTATTATTATTATTATTATTATTATTATTATTATTATTATTATTATTATTATTATTACTATTATTATTATTATTATTATTATTATTATCATTATTATTATTATTATTATTATTATTATTATTATTATTATTATTATTATTATTATTATTATTATTATTATTATTATTATTATTATTATTATTATTATTATTATTATTATTATTATTTATAAAACAAATCGACAGTGTTCCCGTGGCAGGTTAAACGGGTACTCCTCGGGACTACTCGCATTCGCACCCCCCCCCCCCCACCACCACCACCACCACCACCACAGACACGCACACAGCTCTTTTCTTTTTCTTTTTTTTTTTTTTTTTTTTGGGGGGGGGGGGGGGGGGGGGGGGGCGTTGTTTGTAGATTATAATTCAAGGTTACAATGCCCACCCCATTCCAAGGCTTTTTGGCATCTGCCAATCCCAAATGTCTGTGTCAAGGTCGACCGTCATGTCGCGTCAACGGGTGAGGAGGAAAAAAAAAAAAAAAAGAACTGGCATATTATTATATCATTACATTGAAAATTATGAAAACTATTTTTTATTTTGTATGAAATCCTTTATAAGTTTTACGATGAACAAGAACGAAACTTTTGCCATCTACCTCTTCCTGGCGCAACATTTATAAAAATATTATTTAAAAAAATAATAACACAGCATTTATTTGGCGCAATATCCACGTGCTCAAAGCGCTTTACAAGGGGTCCCAAGGCAACAGCAATATTAGACTTGAAAGACGAGACATGACGCCTGTCAGGCGATGTGACATTTTTTCCCAACAAAGACAACGAACGGCCATGATCTCATTTTACACCTGAGTACGGTGAGAGAATGTGGGTAAAGAGCCTTTTCCAAGGACTCAACTCTGCGCCACTCAGAGCGGGTCTCGAAACCTGAACCTTCCGATCCGAAAGCGAGAGTCATACCACTTGATCCATCACAAAACAGGGAGGGGCACTTTTCTGTCGGCCACATAGCCTCAATATTAATTAAAATTTATTTCTAATTTAATCAATTTTTGGAGTAAAAACATAGTTCTTGGTATCAAACCTATTGTAAATTCGACGCTGATCACGAATCTGACGTCAAAACAGCGAAAATCCGAAAAAAATTGTCCAATTTTTTATACTGCCACGCCCCCGATCGCCGATCGCCTCGAAAAATATTAAGCAAAGCGGGCTGTGCGGGCGATCGACCGTACCTAGGTTTATCGGCCAGGTATTTGGCCACACACATTGCGTTTTCACCCCGGTTTGCCTGATCGTGGTTCGGACGCCTATCAAAACCGTGCGTGTATGGAGCCTTTTAGTGTTTTAAATGATCGAAAATAGGTGATTTTAAAAACTTCCGCTCCCCCGTTCCCCGAAATTGGACAGACGCGTCAAAATCAGCAGTGAAAAATCAATCGGAAAAAAAAGGAAGAGAATTGTAAATTATAAAATGAATGCATAGACATGAAAACGCCAATTAATTGAATAATTTAAAACAAAAATAACTTCCATAAATGGAATATATTGTAAGATATAAAGATGTAAAGTTTTGATGTGGATTGACGAAGTTATCTCTCAAACGCAGCAGACGACAGGAAGTGAATCAGTATAAGAAAATGGCAGCTTTTGTAAACAATCGAGGCCAATAACTTGTTTTTTGGGGAGCTCTAACTTTTGAGTGCAAACATATTTTGCTCTGAAATTTTCAGAGAAACTACTTTAATATGTATCTCAAAAGGAATTTTTTTTATTAAGAAGGACCATCTCTGGTTTAAAAGTTATAAGCGTTTAAACACATATAGGCTACCTACTCTCTTTACGCAAAGATTTCTCAAAATCATGATATAGGAAGGGGAGTGACTATTCTCATCCCCCTAGTCTAGGACTAGGATGCTAGTCTTCATAATAGTAGTCCACAATTGTTGTATGTTTAATCCAAAGGTTGTAATGCAGTAATTTGTAAAAAAAAAAATCAATCAAATCCAAATCGCAAAAAGCCGGCGACGTTTTTTTTCCGTAATCCAATCGGCCGGGGGGGGGGGGGGGGTGAGAATAGAGGCAGCCTATAGGAAGATAATAATATTAGCATCATTGTATGTAGAATTTTATGCCCTTTCCAATGATATATAACACATGCCATTTCATTCAACTGGGAAAGAAGAATGAACATTTTAAAATCACTCCTAAATTTTTTCCCCTCAAAAACGGAAACAGAAATCCTCACCTGTTTTCAACTCGCGAGAGGTACTTCTTGCAAGTGCCTAGTAAGAGGGTTGAACTTGAACCTGAACATGCTCCTTCTCTTCTTCTTCTTCTACTTATAACTACAACTAGACACTACTCCTCTCCTGAATGATCGGAACCGTTTAAGAAGCTAAATTACGGGTTCCACCGGCGCAGCTCTCTAGACTTCCAGTCCCACAGTGCCCAGTATGGGCGGGAGACTTTACCCCCGATGTTCCCCGAGTCTCGAGGTAGTTTCACTTTATAATTGTTTTAGCTTTTGAACTGTGGATCTTTTGTCAAACGTTTTATTTTAATTTTTCAAATTTAGTAGCACTTTAAAGGCCTGCGTTAGGTATCGCTCTGCTGTACTGTAACTGTAAGAGCGTAAGAATAAGAACATGGTAAAAGTATGCTGATGAAAATGATATTGACAATCAAATTATAAGAAGAAGAACAATAGAACTTATAAACAAATCAATAAAGAAGCTTTAAAAAAATGAAATTAAAAAGAAGTAAGAAAAGACTGCCTCAAGAAGTGAAAAAAATTGTCCCTGTTGTTGAGATGTGAAGTGGACATGTTTAATAATCGTGTCTGTTTAGAATTAGAAGAAATGAAAGATGCCACTTTTTATTTTAAATGTAGATTGCACATTAGCAGAACACTAAAAAAAAAGTAAAGAAAGAAAATCCAATGTGGCAACTTGGTTGCTAGTGAAAAAAGTAAAATTACTCCGCTCAGCATTGCTGCTGGTGTGATGTCCAGTGTTAGTTAGGTGTCACTATGTTAGAGTGATATCTTGTTACTTCATATTTTCATTTTAAAACCTGTAGAACAACTTGATTGATTTGTAAATTTCCTTATATGACCATTGTTTTAGTTTTCCTCAGCCATTATAATTCAATTTGAAATATTGAAAGGTACTGGATAGGAGTCTTAGCGTGTTTTTTTTGTCTGTTAGTTTTAGTTTTAGGTCGTAGTGCAGGTCCAAGTGTTGGAAATGTACAAGGTTTTATTTTTTATTTTAAGGTTAGTTGAAGGAATACTTTCCTTAGCTCAAGGAACGTGCAGAACACCTCCCCTATTTACTACTTACTACTACTACCCAAGTACTAGTGCTAGACTACTTCTTCCGCCACCTCACTCCTAAACGGACTGACACCACAGGCAACTGATATTATTCTCTCTCTCTCTCTCTCTCTCTCTCTTCTCTCTCTCTCTCTCTCTCTCTCTCTCTCTGAGTGTGTATCTGTCTGTCTATTTCTGCCCATCTCCCCTCTTTTTACTAATTAGTTTGTAGGTGTTTGGCAAATTCTCAAGAACAGCCAAGATATATGCGGCTGTGTGGCACTCACTTCCGGATTGGAAGGTCCTGGGGTCGAGCCTCGCCAAGGACTCACATTCTCTCACTGTACTCATTTGTATGATTTCCTATCCGCTAAGAGCGTTGTCTGTCAGAAGAAAAAATCGCCTAACGTTCTACTTGTTACGTGTTGCTGCTAGTCATGGATCCTTTGTAAAGTGCTTTGAGCATGTTTGGTGGGTATTGCGGCTTATGAAAGCTCAATTCTTTTTTAAATATTTATATATATAAAAAAAAAGATGCAGGACGATGACGGGCATGCGCTACTTTATGATGTAGTATAAACCATTCCTAATATATGATTTTGCTAAATAGGCCTACACTCAAATTTTACGAGTGTATCTGGTGGCAAATATTAGACACTCGTTGCCACTGTGATTTTGATGAAACTTGGCTTATACACAGATACATGAATTTACATAATACGGCTTCAAACAAGCGATCTGAACTTCAATTTATAATGTAGTAATTTTTCTCAAATGACAGCTTGATTGAATGTGAGAAGATCCTTTTACTTAATACAATTCAATTTAGTGTGGTCTGTAGTTGTTTGCCTAATATTAGAATGCACAGAATTTGAATTTTTATTGACTTTAAATATTGAAAACAACATGCCTTTGGCTTTCCATTTGTGCCATTCAGCTTTTGACCTAGTCCCTGATTTGAGTACCACGTCACAAATTTAAGTTCTTCGAGAAAACTCTCGACTTACTTTCTTATTCTTCTAACGTACTGAACTGTAACACCTTTGTCTCAGTTGGAGAAAATATTACAATTTTTAACTTAATATTTAGGTGTTTATGTTATGATCTTTTATATTATTCCGTGTTTTTCAGCTTCCATCATATCACCCTGAGGAAAGTTGGCTAATTTATGACTTTTGTGTCTATGAATGCAAGCAGGGCAAAAAGCGATTGACCTCAAGCAAAGGAGTTCGTCCTAACCAGAGGTAGGAGGTTGTTTTTGGACGGGGGCAGGAGGTGTTTTTTTTACTTTTACATATTTAAAAAAAATGAAAATATTATATGCACAAGGTTATAATATTTCAGAATAACTCGGAAGTAAATTATCACCATCAGCTTTTCTATCTTGATTGCCAAGACAATTTTAATAAAGCAATCAAACTAATTCTGTTATAGTTATAGGTTTTGAATATTATTGCATTATGTAAATGTTTTAGCAGGATCCTTTGCTTGTGTCTCGGTGAGACTTTGAGGTAATGTCAAAATTGGTACATCTTTGAGGTGCTCGTGAAATCTACTGTTCCCTATTTATTGAATCAGTCACCATATCATCATCCTTTTTATAGTGTTGCAAGCGCTATTAAGTCCTGTAAGACAATATAAGCAGATCTAGGTGGGGGTATTTTTTTGTGTCTTTTTTTTTTTTTGTCTTTGTTTTTTTTTTTTTTGTTCCAGATAAGGAATTTTATGATTTGATGGTTGTCCATAGACTTTTCAAAATATAATTTGAATTTGACTATGAGTACGGTGCAATTATAAGTGCTTGATTTCTGAGGACTAATTATAAATGGTGACCACTCTATTGCGTTTTTGTATGCCATGAAAATGTTACAAAGACAATGAAGCGACGTTTTTTGGGAATTCTGCAGTCATTCATTAAACCCTTGAATTTGATGGGCGCCTGTTGCATTTTAGTTCATTTAAGTATTTGAAAGTGACAAACACAACTCGTGCATTATGGGTTTATATGCAGATTTTTGTCTTTAAATTGTCAATAAAAAATAAAATGCTTTTTTTTTGTTTTGTTAGCTGGCAGGTCTGAATTGAATGCTATTGCATACAATTTTGTACTTTTAATCTTTTTTTCTTTTTACATTTATCCATCCTCACTTTATCCAGAGATTCGCCTGCCCCTCGTGAATGAGACAGTGAAGGCTATCAGGACTGAGAATCTTCCGCCTAAAGATGGATTTCCGCCTAAACGGTGTTTTATCTCCGCCCATCACCATCACAATTCCGCCTTTTAAAAAGACTCACCACAACAACTACATCAACATCCCTATCACCATTACTACTACAACCACCACCACATCATCATCTCTATCACCATCACTACTACAACTACCACCACATCATCATTCCTACCTATCACCATTAATACTACAACCAACCCCATCATCATCCCTACCACCACCACCATCCCTACGACAACTACCACCACATCATCATCCCGACCATCACCACTACTACAACTACCATCACGCCATCATCCCTCAGTGATGATAATCTTCCGCGGAATTCCGCGATTTTAGGATTTTTCTGAAATTTTCAACTGTTTTTGTCGTGTCAAACATTTTCGGCTAAGAGGTAATTTAGCTGAGAAATCACCAATATGTCTTTTGTCATTTTTTGACACCTCTGCTCAGCTGCATGATTTTTGATGACATTCCCATGCCCATGACATTAGTCTAGACACACTGGTGCCAAATGTGAATAGTGGTACTAACCCATGACGGCCTTGGATGAAAAGATGATCAAAAGGGAAGGGGATGGAGCAAATGGGTGTCAATATTTTTGTACCATTTAGCTTTGTACTCCTTTTTTTTTTTTTGTTTGTTTGTTTGTTTGTTCTGAATTCAATTGAATTCATTATAACTTATCTCTAATTACCAATTAAAACAAAATTCAGAGTGGTCTCTCTCTCTCTCTCTCTCTCTCTCTCTCTCTCTCTCTCTCTCTCTCTCTCTTTGTCTATCTATCTATCTATCTATCTATCTATCTATCTATTTATCTCTCTCTTTTTCTTTCTTTCTTTTCCATATTTTATTTCTCAGCTTACCTTCTAACTTCACATTATTATGTTTATAGATATCACTTTGTAATAGAGAGAAAATACAACAGTAAGTTTGGCTGATCGATTTAAGTAATAATTTTTTTAAAGGCTTGATTTAGATTCGCTCATTTGATGGAATATGTTTTGCAATTGATTAAAGATTCTTATCATAAGCTGCATAACCACAAGGTTACAGTAATACACACACACTAGCCGTGTTTGTAGTATAAAAAAATACCTCCTTTTGGCCAAAAGTTTATTATAATCTCTTGATATAGTGGGAGGCATTATAGAGCTCTAAAATTTTTAATTGGAAATGACAATTTTAAAAATTATATTTACAAAAAGTCAGTAATATCCTGTGATCAGAATAGACGTGTTTTAGAAGTTAGTAATATATTACGTAATATTAAGTAACAATGAATAGCTGTGTTATTTTTTGCATTAGATTTGGGCTTGACAGACGGGCCGAGAGATTTTGCTCCTTTTTTTTTACAAATTATCATTATCATCACTGATCCCTACAACCACTACGCGGGTGGTTGGATGGGAGCATCACCCTTGAATCAAATACATATGATGTTCGCATGGGTGTACGATCCGATAGTGCTGTCGTTTCTTCTTCTCTTTACTAGCCTATCCTGCTTCTTTGGTTTGTGATTGTATTTTTGACAGGGGATATTTTTTTTCTGTAAATCTTCTGCCTGTTTTCTCTTGGTTATTTATAATTTAGCTTATGATATCTTTAGGTTATGATTTTGATTTACATTTGTACTATTTTTGTTAGATTGCTTGTTTTTTTGTTTCAGCGGTCTCTCATATAACCTCAATTGTGTTGGAAGAGACCTAAAGCAACAAACAAACAAACTACAACCACTACTACAACAACCACCACCACATCATCATTCCTATTACCAATACAACTACATCCTTCGCCACCACATCATCCCAACTATCACTACTAATACTACCACCACATGATCCCTTCCACAACTATTACAACCACCACCACACGATCATTCCCAACACCTCTACAACTACAACCACCATATCATCACCCTTATCACGACCCTACTACAACCACCACTGCATCATCATCCCTACCGCTACCTTTTTTAACTGCAAGTACAATATGTTGTAATTACACTTTCAACTTTTGAAATTCCTCCAAGTGGTGACAGAAATTATTGCGAGACGCATCTTGGATTGCATCTCAGTATATTTTAATGAAATTCAAATTTATACGTTATCGTCGCATAGATGGGTCTTGAAATATTCGCTGAAAAATTTCCTCCATTTTCGTGACCCGTCATTCTCACTCCTGAACCATCATGACATCATGACCATCCCCACTACAAAAGCAACTATCACATTATCATCAGTAACACCATCTCCACAACCACATCATCACTGTCATCATTATAATCAGTACCACCTCTAGTGCAAGCACCACTATCACATCATCTTCCTGGTGGGGTCTTTACTTGCATAAGTCAGAATTGCTTTCTGTCTTTGTCTTGGCTTGATCCTTTTCCTGGCCGGCCAGGTTCATTGGCAGGGAGGGAAGCAATTAAATGTATAGTCATGGTTTTTGGGAGATGATGTGTTTGTCTTCGTAAATCATTTCTCTTTTTTGTGACGTTAGATTTGTTGTTCTAAATTTTGTATTACGCTCACAAGGATTCTGTGCTTGTGTCTTGGTGAAACTTTTAGGTGACTTTAAACTAACTACATTGATAGTTTGATCTTGGTGTCCATTTCTCACAAAGGGACTCCAAGATCAAACTATCAATGTAGTTAGTTTGAAGTCACCTAATTAAACCAGTCTCACCTTTTGTCCGTTACTTTTGACCTTACTTAAATCTATATTTTTTTACAGCCCCATTTTTACCTTTTAAGTGGTGCTGAAATTGACCTACAAGTAAAAGTGAAGCAAGCGCCGTAAAAACCCTTCGAACAAATAGCTCAAATCTCTCTCTCTCTCTCTTTCTCTCTCTCTATCCATCTATCTCTCTTTAAACAAACACTCATAGACACATAAATCAATAAAGCACACTTATTTCTTTAGTCCCGATTAGCTTCTATGGTCATCCTCCACTACTTACCAATAACAGGTCTTCACAAACACCTTGACTTCAATCTCTCTCTCTCTCTCTCTATCTCTCTCTCTCTCTCTCTCTCTCTCTCTCTCTCTCTCTCACTATCATACACACATATGCACGTTCACATAGAAATCAATAAAGTTCACTCAGTTCTTTAGCCTAATTAATTTTTCACTTTCATCGTTCTGTACTCATCACTAGATTTACTTTGAGCTCTCTCTCTCTCTATCTATCTCTCTCTCTCCCTCTCTCTCTCTCTCTCTCTCTCTCTCTCTCTCTCTCTCTCTCTCTCTCTCTCTCTCTCTCTCTCTGCCTCCCTCACACACACACAAATCAGTAAAGAGCACCCAGTTCTTTAGTCTAAATATGTTTTCATTTTTCATCTTCCTATACTTAACAGTGATACACACACACACACACACACACACACACA
>NC_088368.1:24627891-24682891 GCF_034508935.2 Berghia stephanieae | reverse complement strand
TGATGGTGATGATGACCATGATGATGATGATGATGATGATAATGATGATGGTGATGATGATGTGATGATGATGATGATGATGAAGATGATGATGATGGTAACGATTACGATGATGATGATGCCTATCCCTTGTGTCAATTATATACTTGGTACACCATTTTATAGCAAAACAAAAAAATTGAGCTTTTTATACAGGGCAATATCCAATAAACGTGCTCAAAGCGCTTTACATGGGGTCCGTGTCCAACAGCAACAATTATTATGTGACAAGACTCCTTTCAGGCGATATTACAATTTTTTTTCAAAGATTCAGCGCTGTAAACGGCCAGGTACTCATTTTACACATGATTGCGTTGAGAGAATGTGAGTAAAGAGTCTTTTCCAAGGACTCAACTATGCGCCGAGCGCGGCTCGAACTCAGGACCTTCCGATCCAATAGCTATGTCTCACCACAAGACCACATAGAGGCGCAAGTAACGAAAAGTGTATTTTCATTCAAACGCTCTATCTGATGCAACATAGGGTTTTGTTTTGTCATTCTCTTCCTCTCCCTCTCTCTTTCTCTCCCACCTTCCCTCTCTCTACTTCCCTCCCCCCCCCCTCTCTCTCTCCTTCTCTATCTCTCTCTCCCACCTTCCCTCTCCCCCTCTCTCATTCTCCCCCTCTCTCCCTCCCCCTCTCACTCTTTCTTTTTTCTCTGTCTCCCCCTCTCTGACTCTCTATTTTTCTCTCTGTTTCTCCTTCTCTCTCCCTCTCCTTCTCTCTCCCTCTCTTTCTCCCTCTCCCTCTCTCCCTCATTATCTCTCTCTCCCTTTCCCTCCTTCTCTATCTCCTTCTCTCTCTCTCTCTCCCTCTCTCCTTGTTACCATAAAACAAACCCTTCAAAAAACAAATACACAAACTTGAAACGACACAGCTGTCGAAAGCAACTCAATTACACTGCAGTCCCTTTAAAACTACGTTAAAATCAACTCTCGCTTAAAATAACCTCTGAGGCTAGTCCCGATTTTTCTGCTCCATACCATTGGTAATTCATAACGGTTAAGATAAACTCCGTCCCTGAGCTTGTCCAGATACGATAAACTAATCAATCTGGATGTGTACGACAAAGGCTAAGACAGACAGGGAGTCTCTCAACCCCCTCCACCCCCTCCCCCCAATCTCCATCATTTAGTGTCCTCATTGCGCAATCACGAAACAACACCGGCTGTCATATTAGTCGAGTGTGTAGTGGGTGAAAGATTCACTGAACCTTACGAGTATGTCACCATAGTATGACGCAAACACTCACATGCGCACGTGAGCACGTTAGTTTTTACTTTTGTTATAGCACTAGCACACTAGAGAAAATGGGTATTGAGGCCATAGCTAAGCAATCATTGTAGAGTATAGGCAAAGGCATTTGTCCATTATCCCTGCCATTCCCTCCCCATGGTCTCATCCACGAAGTCGGTAAGTAGGTCATGTGTATCTAAACTAAAACCCTATTAATTTGAGTATGAGCAGTTTGAGAAAGTGGCAAATAAATGGCCGGGGTTTTATCAACTACGTCACGTTGATCTATGGAAAAGTCTTAACTAACACTTTCTCACCATACACGAGTTTCATATCAGTAACACCCTTGTCGTTGTCGAATAAATTCAATAGCATGACACCAAGCAGAAGTTATAATTTGCTCTATACGCCAAGTGTCGTTGAAGCTACGGCTTGTTCTCCCCCTTGTAATGCGATTTATGAACAGTATGTAAATATTGCGCTGTGTGAAAAATTACGTTTAAAATTATTTACTGGAGTTGGAGTTGAATAGAGTTATCTGTCTTACTTAAGGATGTTAAGAATCGGTTGTTATTTGGGTGGCTGGAGGATATTAATGTTGATGAATGACGATATATATAGGAGCACAATAAAAATGAAGTCTGTGTTTTAGTTTTCCTGCAAGGGTTGAGACAGGATAGAGTTAAGTCCCTTGTTTTATTGATGGAACCAAAACATTCGTGACAAATCAAATTCGCATGATTAATAACAAGGAACATATTATAATAATATATAACAAAGGAGCAAGTAATACAAAGTTGAGGTTATAACATTGTATAATATTAATAATACATATATATATTTTAATAACATACTTCAGATTTGTAGTTTAAAGAAAATATATTTAAAAAAAATAATTTCTGTTATAGTTATAGTACTAAAATAAAATTAGGTAAGGAAATATTGATACATTATAATTATTATCTTATCTATCCCATAGCAAGGGATTTAAAACGCTCAATCTTGACTCTAGTCATAGGCTTTGTTAATGCATCAGCAATGTTATGCTCTGATGGAACATAACAAACTTCCATGAAACCATCATTGATTACATCTCTTACATAATGATATCTTATGTCAATATGTTTGCTTCTCTGGTTTTGCACAGGATTTTTGGCTAAAGATATAGCAGATTGATTATCAGAATTCATAAGAAATGAAGGGAATGAATTAGGGGACATGTCATTGAGAAGTGATAACAGAAATACACCCTCTTGTGCAGCTGTGGACATAGAAATATATTCAGCTTCACATGTAGATAATGCAACACTATTTTGCTTCTTCGATTTCCAAGCAATCAGAGGTCCCTCAATTGATAACTGATAAGTAAAACCAGTGACACTTTTTCTGTCAAATGAATTGGCCCAATCTGCATCGCAAAAGCCAAGTAATTTTAGAGGGTTTTCGGATCGCTTGAAAATCAATGGCCTTTCAAGTGCTGCCTTTATATACCTTAAGGCATGTTTTGCCATTACCATATGGTTCGAATTTGGTCTAGACATATGCTGGGAAAGTTTGGTTACAATAAAACTCAAATCAGGTCTTGTGCATGTCATGGCGTAGATTAGTCCGCCGACTATTTCCCTGTATCTAGTAGCATCAGCTTCATCAACTTCTTCTTCACTTTCAAATTTATTAACATTTAATTCACTGGGGGTGAATTTGGGTTTACAATTATGCATGTCAAATTTTACAAGTAATTTCTTCAGGTAGTTTGCCTGGCTCATTATTATCATATCATCTCTATGAATGAAATCGATTCCTAGGAAGTTTGATACTCTTCCAAGGTCTTTCATGTTAAATCTTTCTTTAAGTTTATCTTTAATGAAAGTAATCATTGTGTTTGATTTTGACATTAGCAATAAATCATCTACATAGCATAAGATGATAGTGAATTCATTATTTGAAAGTTTAGTGTAAACACATGGGTCTGCTTGAGATTGCTGAAATCCTAAGTCGGATAGAAATGAATGGAGCAAATTGTTCCAATTTCGGCCACTTTGTTTAAGACCATACAGTGACTTATTCAATTTACATACTAGTTTCTTACCAGACTTACTTTTCATTTCGTAACCTTTCGGTTGTTCGACATACAGCTCACAATCTATTGGAGCGTTGAGATAAGCCGATTTTACATCCAGCTGGTGGATTACCATTTTCTTTTGAGCAGCAATTTGAGCCATTGTTCGGACAGATGTTATGCGTGCTGTGGGGGAGAAGGTTTCTTGGTAGTCAATACCATGATTTTGTGAGTATCCTTTCGCTACGTATCTAGCTTTATATTGGACTTCATCATTGGGTCCATTTTTAGTTGTAAACACCCAACGTCCACCAATTGGTGTTCTGTTTTCAGGGAGGTGAGTTAATTCAAAGGTATTGTTCTCTCCCAAAGCATGCATTTCATCGTCCATTGCCTTTTTCCATTTATGTGCATCATTGCATGTAATAGCATCATCATAAGACATTGGCAAAGGAATAACATTTGAAACATTATAGCAAAAATGAACATAATTCAACGAGTCATTGTCATTATACATGTAATAATCATTGAAACGTTTAGGTTGGCTTCTTGTTCTTTTGTTAGAAATATTTTGTGATTCTGTTTCAAGGTTTAATTCTTCATCATTAGAGTTTGTCTCATCATCATTTGTATTTATCTCATTATCTCTATTTTCATCTGAATGAGCTTGAGGAAGATAAATAATGTCCTCATGTGAATTATCATCATATGGAGGTGTTAATAATGGATATTGTTCTTGATCAGGTTTATTTTGTTTATCATCAACATATATGAAATCATTTGAGTTTGAATTAGTATTTGGATTCTGATCAGTGGTTTGGAATTTAACATTTCTTACTTTCTTTATGATATCAGTTTCAGGAAAGTAGATCATATAAGCTGGACTATCTCTATCATATCCGACAAAAATTCCCTTTTCAGCTCTTGCATCTAATTTTCTTGGGTTTTGTACATAGGCAAAACATGTTTGGCCAAATTCTTTTAAATTTTCAAAATCAGGTTTCTTGCCTGTAAGAGCTTCGAGGGGAGTCCTTGCCAATCTTCTGTTATAGCATCTATTGCGAATATACACAGACATAAACAAAGCATAGCACCATAATGATTTAGGTAGTTTTGAATTGATTAGGAGGCATCTGGCCATCTCAAATAATGTTCTCCATGCTCTCTCAGCTGTTCCGTTTTGGTGCGGGCTGTACGGCGCTGATTTTTCGTGTTTGATTTTATTTGACAGCAGAATATCTTGAAACTCTCCTGAAATAAATTCTCCACCACCATCCGTACGAACACATTTTACAACACCAAGGGTGGAAATGTCAGCGAGATATTTTCTAAATGCTTTCGGTGTATCGCTTTTATTCCTTAGAAGATACACGCAAGAGGCTCCAGAGAAATCATCATTGCAGATGAGCACATATCGAAATCCGTCTTTGGTAGCTGGTTCTATGGGTCCAGCTAAGTCCAAATGAACTTTGCTAAGTCGCGAGGGTGCCCTTTCATCAGGCTGTCGGTTCCTTTCATTACACATCTTTCCAAGAAGGCATACTTCGCATTGTAGTGTTGAATTACTATCTGAAATGGTAATGTCGCCGTTTTCTGCGAGTTTCTTGATGTCGTTGATATTGCAGTGACCTAAGATGTTGTGCCACTTTTCAAGAGTTTTAGATGGAGCAGAAGTTTTCTTTATGGTGTTTATGTAGTACAAGTTTTTTGATTTCTGTATGTCAAACGTGTGACCATTAATTTGAAGTGTTCCAGATTCTTTAGTGAAGTTTACTGTAGCACCGCTTAATGTAGCAGCAGATACTGAGAATATGTTCTGTCGGAATGTTGGTACCAGGAGTGCATTTTTGAGGAGTACCGGTCTGGAATTTCCATTTGTGTCGGTCAATTCGACGATTGCGTCACCATGTCCTTCAACAGCACCCTGAGTCCTGCCACCGTCAGCTAATTCGATTGAATGGTTTTGTGTGGAGGCGCTATTTAGATTAGTGAATAAGTGACGTTGGGTGATGATATGTATAGAAGCACCACTGTCGATTATAAGACTTCCTGAATGTTTTGTTTTTAGTTCTAGTGAATTGATAGCACTGTTATCACTGTTGAATGTGTGTTTTAACGAAAATGCGAAGCCGCTGTGTGTGGAGTCATTTAGATTTGCCTGTTTGGCATGATGATGAGTTGGTTGGTTTCTGCTTCGACATTGACTTGTCCAATGTGTATCCGTTTTATGGATGTCACAATAGCGCTTGCATGAAGATGTGGTGTGTGAGCGTGTTTTGCATTTTGAACAAAACATTTCATTTGCTTTTGGATTTTTACCTGAACCGGGGTTGGTGTTGCTTGCAGATTGCCTTTTAAAGCATTTATCCGTTGTGTGTGTTGTGCTCTTGCAGTGCGAGCACCATTTGTGGTTGTTTTGGTAAAACGACATTACAGTTGATGAGTTGTCTTTATTAACAGACTCTTCTTGATTTCTCAAGCTTTCTTTAAACTCAAGAAATGTTTGTGGAGATTCTCTTTGTGTGGTAACAGTAACAAAGGATTGATAGGTGTTTGGTAGACCTTTTAATATCATTGATATCAGAAGCGAGTCAGAGATGGTCTCTCCTGCCTGTCTTAGGGCGGTGGTTGCTGTCTCTGCCCTGATGATGAAGTCGGTAACGGTTTCATTATGGGCCAATGTGAGCGAGGTCAATTGTTGATAAAGCGAGATAATGGTTGATTTTCCCTTAGGCTGGTAATGATTTCTTAGTATTGTAAGTGCTTCTTTCCCTTTATCTTTTGCCTCTCGGATAATTTGTGATAGGGATCTGTCGTCCAAGCACTGTACCAGTTCAGCAAAGGCCTCGGCGTTTTCTTCCGTTGTTGGACCAGAATCATTTTCAAATATTGTGTGGAGTTTCTTGATCCTCATCATACCCAGAAATTTAATCTCCCATAACTCATATTGACGTCCGTCGCCCGAAAATATTGGTATTCTGAGAGCCATTGTTATGGTTGTCGTTGATAGGTTTGTTTGTCTTTAATTGATTTGTATTTATTTTGATAGGTTACCTGCCATTCTATTGTTGAAAATATAACTTCTCCAAGGTTTCTGGGCCCATAACCTGTTAAGAATCGGTTGTTATTTGGGTGGCTGGAGGATATTAATTTTGATGAATGACGATATATATAGGAGCACAATAAAAATGAAGTCTGTGTTTTAGTTTTCCTGCAAGGGTTGAGACAGGATAGAGTTAAGTCCCTTGTTTTATTGATGGAACCAAAACATTCGTGACAAATCAAATTCGCATGATTAATAACAAGGAACATATTATAATAATATATAACAAAGGAGCAAGTAATACAAAGTTGAGGTTATAACATTGTATAATATTAATAATACATATATATATTTTAATAACATACTTTTAACAAAGGACACAAAGAAGAGAGCCCAATTTAAAATATGTCAGGAGATTCAAACGCCCTATCAGATGCAACAACGTTTTTTTGTCATTCTATTCCTCTCTCTCTCTTTCTCTCTGTCCTTCCATCTCTCTACCTCCCTCCCCCCCTCTCTCTCTCCTTCTCTCTCTCTATTTCTCCCACCTTCCCACTCCCTCTGTCTCCTCCTCTCCCTCTCTCCTTCCCCTCTCACTCTTTCTTTTTTTCTCTGTCTCCCCCTCTTGTCTCTCTCTTTTTCTCTCTGTTTCTCCCTCTCTCTCCCCTCTCTCTTTCTCTCTCTCTCCCTCATTATTTATCTCCCTTTCCCTCCCTCTCTCTCTCCTTCTTTCTCTCTCCCCCTCTCTCGTTCTCTCTCTCTCTCTCTCTCTCTCTCTCTCTCTCTCTCTCTCTCTCTCTCTCTCTCTCTCTCTCTCTTTCCTTGTAACCATAAAACAAACCCTTCTAAACTCAGATACACAAACTTGAAACGACACAGCTGTCGAAAGCAACTCTCAAATAATTACACTGCAGTCCCTGTAAATAAACTCTCGCTTAAAATAAGCTCTGAGGCTATTCCCGATTTTCCTGCTCCATATCATTCGTAATTCAAAACGTTTAAGATAAACTCCGTCCCTGAGCTTGTCCAGATAAGATAAACTGATCAATCTGGATCTCTACGACAAAGGCGAAGATAGACAGGGAGTCTCAACCCCCTCCACCCCTCTCAGTAACACCATCTCCACAACCACATCATTACTGTCATCATTATATTCAGTACCACCTTTAGTGCAAGCACCACTATCACATCATCTTCCTGGTGGGATCTTTACTTGCATAGATCAGAATTGCTTTCTGTCTTTGTCTTGGCTTGATCCTTTTCCTGGCCGGCCAGATTCATTGGCAGGGAGGGAAGCAATTAAATGTATAGTCATGGTTTTTGGGAGATGATGTGTTTGTCCTCGTAAATCATCTCTCTTTTGTGTGACGTTAGATTTGTTGTTCTAAATTTTGTATTACGCTCACAAGGATTCTGTGCTTGTGTCTTGATGAAACTTTTAGGTGACTTTAAACTAACTACATTGATAGTTTGATCTTGGTGTCCGTTTCTCACAAACGGACTCCAAGATCAAACTATCAATGTAGTTAGTTTGAAGTCGCCTATTTAAACCAGTCTCACCTTTTCTCCGTTACTTTTGATCTATATTTTTTTACAGCCCCATTTTTACCTTTTAAGTGGTGCTGAAATGACCTACAAGTAAAAGTGAAGCAAGCGCCGTAAAACCCTTCGAACTAATAGCTCAAAACTCTCTCACTCTCTATCCATCTATCTTTCTTTACACAAACACTCATAGACACACAAATCAATAAAGCACACTTATTTGTTTAGTCCCGATTAGTTTTCATGTTCATCCTCCACTACTTCCCAATAACAGGTCATCACAAACACCTCGACTTCAATCTCTCTCTCTCTCTCTCTCTCTCTCTCTCTCTCTCTCTCTCTCTCTCTCTCTCTCTCTCCCTCTCTCTCTCTCTCTCTCCCTCCCTCCCTCTCTCTCTCTCTCTCTCTCTCTCTCTCTCTCTCTCTCTCTCCTCTAACTGTCATACACACACATGACACATATGCACATTCACATAGAAATCAATAAAGTTCACTCAGATCTTTAGCCTCATTAATTTTTCACTATCATCGTTCTGTACTCATCACTAGATTTACTTTGAGCTCTCTTTCTCTCTCTCTCTCTCTCTCTCTCTTTCTCTCTCTCTCTTTTCTCTCTCTCTCTCTCTCTCTCTCTCTCTCTCTCTCTCTCTCTCCCGCACACACACACACACACATACACACACAAATCAGTAAAGAGCACCTAGTTCTTTAGCCTCAATATTATGTTTTCATTTTTCATCTTCCTATACTTAACAGTGATACACACACACACACACACACACACACACACACACACACACACATATGGTTCACTTAAATGTTAATTTCCTGGCAATTGCCAACATGAAACATTCGTTAACTTAATATTTACGATTAACAAATAAAACACAACACACATAACAATAACGTTCACTCAATACTTTAACCTAACCTTTCTGTAGCTATCATATATTCAATTGGAGCAGTCTCTATTTCTCTCTGTCTCTCTCTCTCTCTCTTTCTCATATTTTTCTCTTTCTCTCCCCCTGTGTGTGTCTCTCTCTCTCTCTCTCTCTCTCTCTCTCTCTCTCTCTCTCTCTCTCACACACACACACACACACACAAACACACTCTATCTGTCCTTCTGTCAGACAAACTTAAATCTATAAAGTGGATCATATCCTTTTCACATCAGCCATCAATCTCTCTTTTCATCTCCAAGTACACACCTTATCACCACCATCATTATCATCATCATCATCATTACCATCATCATCATCATCATCATCATCATCGTCATCATCATCATCACATCAATGCCACTACTACTACTACTACTACTACTACTACTACTACTACTACTACTACTACTACTACTACTACTACTACTACTACTACAACTATTACTACTACTACTACTACTATTACTACTACAACCACCACCATCGCCACACTATCATTTCATGAAGGACCACCACTACTACTACTACTACAACCACCTCCACCACATCATCATCATCACCATCATTACCACCACCACGACGACGACATCAAAACACTATCACCATTAAAACAACAATCACTACCACATCCTTACCACCACTACTACAATCTCCTCCAACACATTAATATCACCACCACCACTTCTGCAACCACCACAACTACATACATCATCATTATCATTACTGCCACCAGGACAACATCCACCATCATATCATTATTACCACCACCCCTGCCATTCATTTTTATATTTTATACGTCATAATGAAATTGGTTTTGGAACTTTACTTGATTTGAAACAAGGGGTATTGGGATGATTATAGATCTCATTAGATTATATTTAGTTTGCAGAAATTCCTGTTTAAGCATTGAAATTCTTCAGAATTGTTTCTGAAATTTATGTGAGCGAAATTTTAAGTTGGCGTCTCTGGTCAACTTGAAACAATGGGAGGTGGGCATTAGTGAATCTGTGAATAAGGGAAATGTGGCGACTACCACTACTACTACAACCATCACCACATCATCCCTACCACAACTACTACAACCACCACCACATCATCATACCTACGACTACCATTACTACAACCACCATGTTATAATTACACTTTCAGTTTTTGAAATTCCTCCGAGTGGTGTCAGAAATTGCTGCGAGATACATTGTGGATTGCATCACAATATATTTTAATGAAATTTAAATTTATAGGTTATTTTTGCATGGATGCTTCTTGATCTTAGCGCTGAAAAATGTCCTCCTTTTTAGTGACCAGTCATTCTCACCCCTGGGCTATGGCTAAAACAAAGGTGTCCACAACCCAACTTAGGCAATACATTCAATCAAGCCAAGGATAAAATGTATAGCCTAAAGATGTCGAAGATTTGCAGCGGAGATTGTTCAAGACTGATATTGACAGGACGGACAGTGAGACGGTGCAGGAATTACTGAGAGAGATAGAGGAGGAAGGAGGTGTAACAAAGTTCAGTGTGAATGAGGATGGTGGTTTTGAGTATTTGTTTTATGTAACGGGAAGAATGAGGCGTGATTTGAGTGTTTTTTGTGATGTGTTTGTTATGGATGCAACATACAAAGTAAATCGATATTTGTATCCACTTGTGAATGTTATGTGCATAGATGATGAGGGTCATGGTTATCCCAGGGTGGCCAACTTTTCAGAAACTGAATTAGGGAAAATCTTTGGTTACCGCACAATAATGTTAAGAGCAGGGTGGCCAACTTTTCAGAAACTGAATTAGGGAAAATTTTTGGTTACCGCACAATAATGTTAAGAGTGAAGTAATACACAGCCTAATACTAATTTAATACTTTACAAAGAATGAAAATGAAAACAGACATTAAGTTGAAATCAGAGCAATGCTGTGTCAAGATTACAGAGGAGCAAGAAGACAAGATTTGTTTGTGTGTCTTTATATGTTACGGAATAGGTACATTTTGGTTGTCAAAACTTTCATTTTTATTTTGACATTTTCTTGATCTTTTAAAATAAAATTATGAATTAATTTAAACAACAGACTTGTTTAATATTTTAAAGATATACTTTTGTGGGGACCTTTTGTAAAATCATTAGTCCGATTGTAGTTGTAAATTTCTTTATATTCTAATGTCATAAAATCAGTGACACCACTGAATCCCTACCAGCGCTTTTACTCACTGAGTCCCTATCACCAGCGCTTTTACTGAGTTCCTACCACCAGCGCTATTACTCACCGAGTCCCTACCACCAGCGCTTTTACTCACTGAGTCATAGAGCTTTTACTCACCGAGTCCCTACCACCAGCGCTTTTACTCTTCGAGTCCCTACCACCAGTGCTATTACCGTCATAGAGCTTTTACTCACCGAGTCCCTACCACCAGCGCTTTTACTCACTGAGTCATAGACCTTTTACTCACTGACACTGAGTCCCTACCACCAGTGCTATTACTATTACCGAGTTATAGAGCTTTTACTCACTGAGTCCCTTCCACCAGTGCTTTTACTCACTGAGTCATAGACCTTTTACTCACTGACACTGAGTCCCTACCACCAGTGCTATTACCGAGTTATAGAGCTTTTACTCACCGAGTCCCTACCACCAGTGCTTCTACTCATGAGTCCCTACCACCAGCGCTATTACTCACCGAGTCCCTACCACCAGCGCTTTTAATGAGTTCCTACCACCAGCGCTATTACTCACAGAGTCCCTACCACCAGCGCTTTTACTCACTGAGTCATAGAGCTTTTACTCACTGAGTCCCTACCACCAGCGCTTTTATTCTTCGATTCCCTACCACCAGTGCTATTACCGTCATAAAGCTTTTACTCACTGAGTCCCTACCACCAGTGCTTCTACTCATGAGTCCCTACCACCAGCGCTATTACTCACCGAGTCCCTACCACCAGCGCTTTTAATGAGTTCCTACCACCAGCGCTATTACTCACAGAGTCCCTACCACCAGCGCTTTTACTCACTGAGTCATAGAGCTTTTACTCACCGAGTCCCTACCACCAGCGCTTTTATTCTTCGAGTCCCTACCACCAGTGCTATTACCGTCATAGACCTTTTACTCACTGACACTGAGTCCCTACCACCAGTGCTATTACTATTACCGCGTTATAGAGCTTTTACTCATTGAGTCCCTACCACCAATGCTTTTACTCACTGAGTCATAGACCTTTTACTCACTGACACTGAGTCCCTACCACCAGTGCTATTACTATTACCGAGTTATAGAGCTTTTACTCACTGAGTCCCTACCACCAGTGCTTTTACTCACTGAGTCATAGACCTTTTACTCACTGACACTGAGTCCCTACCACCAGTGCTATTACCGAGTTATAGAGCATTTACTCACTGAGTCCCTACCACCAGTGCTTCTACTCACGAGTCCCTACCACCAGCGCTATTACTCACCGAGTCCCTACCACCAGCGCTATTGCTCACCGAGTCCCTACCACCAGCACTTTTATTCACCGAGTCCCTACCACCAGCACTATCACTGAGTCATAGAGCTTCTACTCACTGAGTCCCTACCACCAGTGCTATTACTCACTGAGTCCCTACCACCAGCGCTTTTGCACACCGAGTCCCTACCACCAGCACTTTTATTCACCGAGTCCCTACCACCAGCGCCATCACTGAGTCATAGAGCTTCTACTCACCGAGTCCCTACCACCAGCGCTATTACTCATCGAGTCCCTACCACCAGCGCTTTTACTCACTGAGTCATAGAGCTTTTACTCACCGCGTCCCTACCACCAGTGCTATTACTCACTGAGTCCCTACCACCAGCGTTATTACTCACCGAGTCCCTACCACCAGCGCTTTTACTCACTGAGCACCTACGACCAGCGTTATTACTATTACTCACTGAGTCCCTACCACCAGTGCTATTACCGAGTCATAGAGCTTTTACTCACTGAGTCCCTACGACCAGCGCTATTACTCACTGAGCCCCTACAACCAGCGCTTTACTCACCGAGTCCCTACCACCAGCGCTATTACCGAGTCATAGAGCTTTTACACACTGAGCACGTATGACCAGCGTTATTACTCACCGAGTCCCTACCACCAGCGCTATTACTCAGCGAGTCACAGAGCTTTTACTCGAGTCCCTACGACCAGCGCTATTACTCACTGAGTCCCTACCTCCAGCGCTTTTACTCGTTGAATCCCTACCACCAGCACTTTTACTCGCCGAGTCCCTACCACATGGCTATTACTGAGTCCCTAACACCAGCGCTAATACTATTAGCCAATAAAATCCCTACCACCAGGGGGGACAATATAAGCTAAAATTAGACCCCAAAAATTCTTACAGTGATGCAGAAAAAAACAACGAACAGATCTCTTTCAAATTTACACAAAATGTTTCTTACAACAAGATGGATAGGTTTAGCAATAGTCTTGTAAATAAATTTTTCAGAATTTTTTTTCGATTTCTTAGTGAAAATTTGGTGTGACATGACAGGAAAAAAAATTGATTTAAAAATTCATAAAACTGCTAAATTTTTGTTTAGCCCAAAACCCAACCATCATGATGAAAAACACATCATAAGAAAAATTCTCACCAAATTTGAAGAAAATCTGATGGGAAACAATCCAGATGTGAATGTTAGAAAATCAGAGAATGACGCACAATGAAATTTGGAGAAAATGAAAAATTTGTCTTAATTTGATAATAAAGCTAATAATGCAGACAAAGGCCAACATTCATCAAGTATAACCAATATGGAACAAGAAAACAGTAATATTTTATAAATTGATCAAATTCTGAAAAAAATTATAAACGATTCGCTAACCCATACCCCTTAGAAAAAAAAAATGCTGTAAAATTGATTTTTTTACGCCCAGAGATAAAATAATTTTGTGGTCAAATATAATGTCATACCTTATGAATTCATCATTATAATCACAAAACCTAATTATTTACTGTATACAATAGGTTATACAGATGATTTCTAGATATATTAAATGATTTTTCAAAATATGATATGGCACGCTATCCTCATTTTTCATTTTTATTCTACTTGAGAGACAAGTCGTATAAAATTAGATATCTAGTCAAGTTGAACTGCAAAATCAATTCTATTTTAGACAATAAAACAGTTAAATAGTGCACTAGCTCTGAATAAAAAGCAATTTGCTTTCCCAAACCCTTGGAATAAAAATCTCTTTCGCCTCAATACAGAAAAAGTCAACACTACTTGTTTGCCACCACTTTTTTTGTAGTTCCACAAAGAGGGTTGATCCTGCTCTGGATGGAAAAATTGAAATAAAAAAGAGACATTTCATTAGCAATTTTTGGAAATGGCATTATTGTCATAACATGCATTTGTCAAAGACATAGCAATTTTTAAAAAATGATCATTATTCACACCAACACACTTGAAATTTCATTGGTTTTACATCCACAGAACAAAACTCTTGGCAACAAACTATATTCTGTCGTTGTTAATAAATTCAGTAGTAATTCAATTCAAATGATGCTTTGCCATTTTCATTTAGAAAAATGAGCATTTATTTTACTGATCACCAATACAAAATGTAAAGGCGCTATGGAGATTTGAAAACATTACTAACCATTGTCAAAAAGTGCATGCAGACACTGATCTGCTGGCCCAGATGATGGTTTGCTGATTGATGAGTTTTGCCACAGGTTTGCCTCAACACACCTTGCCAGAATAGCCCTTGAGCCAGCATATTTATGGATTGTCAGGACACCAGTAACGTCAACAGAATTCTTTCATGTTAGCTGTAAATGAAAACAAAAAATTAAATTAAATTCACTACAGCGAAATAGGAACATACATGCCAATGCTAAAGTTTATAACAACAACACTTCGCATGTTGAACGGGACATAACGTCTGTTAGGCGATATTACAATTTCTTTGGACAGAGACAACGCAGTTAACGGCCAAGTACACATTTTACAACTGAGTACGGTGAGAGAAAGTGAGCAAAGTGCCTTTTCCAAGGGCTCAACTTTGCGCCGAGCGAGGCTCGAACCCAGGACCTTCCGGTCCAAAAGCGAGTGTCATATCACTACGACATAGCCGTACGTAATTTTTAAAATATAATAAAAATAACAACACTAATATAATTATCTCACATTGTCATTATCATCATCATAGGCATTTCAAAACTACTAATAATACTACCACTATAGATATCTTATCATTATCATTATAGATTATTTCCTCTCTCTCTCTCCTCTCTCTCTCTCTCTCTCTCTCTCTCTCTCTCTCTCTCTCTCTCTCTCTCTCTCTCTCTCTCTCTCTCCATGAACATAACATACAAAACCCAATTATTCGATATAAAAAAAAAACAGCTCCCCCCCCCCCCCCCCCCCAAAAAAAAAAAATAAATAAAATAAAAAATAAAGTTTTGAAAAAGTGTGGACCATGAGCCTGGAATGTCGTGAGTCACTCGAAACCTCTTGATCTTGATAAAATTAGCAACCTTTTGATTTTGACTGGGGATCGAACATTGAAACACATGCTGGTTTTAATCGCCGGACATGGAAGGCTGATTTAAATTATTTTTTTTTTTTTGGGGGGGGGGGGGGGGGGGGGATTAGTATTTTAATTTTTTTTTAGCCCTGTTATTATTATTTTTCACAAAATAAAGTAATCCTAAGTAATTCGCGGTAGCGACAAATGTGTCAGCTGATGCACAATCAACAAACAAACACACAACCCCAAAGCATGTTTAGTTATAAAAATAAGAAATGAATTAAAATGTGCATTTCGTATGCTTACCTTGTAAACTGAGTATTCTGTGACTTGAAAAGAGTGAAGAATTACCAAAGTCCGTCAAAATCAACTTGTAATAATAGTAATAATGTGATGAGATGAAGTGTTCACTTTTTGACTTCCCAGATAATTCATATTTATAGTCAGGATAAACCAAACAAGAACATTCAGACACGAGGAAACAGCAAGAAACTGAAAAAAGAACGTTTTAAAACAAATGAAAGAAGGAACTTTTTTCCATCTAGAATTGTAAATAACTGGAATAAACTACAAGAAACCACAGTATCAGCAAAAAATTTGAATAAATTCAAAGCAGAGTTGGAGATAAGCAACACCCTAGGAAACAAGTTCAATTATAAAAATTGGTCCAATCATTAATAGATGAGGGGGAGCGAAGGAGCAGCGGCGTAGCCTGGTCATTTAGGAGCATGGGGCTGGATTTGAGATGGGTTGTCGCATATATATATATATATATATATATATATATATATATATATATATATATTATATATATATATATATATATATATATATATATATATATTTATGAGTGTTGGTGGGTACTTGTAGGTACGAAAGTGCTCGGTAATGGTGGTTAGAGCTAATATATAATGTAAATTTTCACTCACATTTTTTGCCGAGACGACTCGTTTCTGTGTGTTTCTCACACTTCCTCAGTCGGCATAATCCGACTGAGGAAGTGTGAGAAACACACAGAAACGAGTCGTCTCGGCAAAAAATGTGAGTGAAAATTTACATTATATATATATATATATATATATATATATATATATATATATATATATATATATATATATATATAGAGAGAGAGAGAGAGAGAGAGAGAGAGAGAGAGAGAGAGAGAGAGTGGAGAGAGAGAGAGAGAGAGAGAGAGAGAGAGAGAGAGAGAGAGAGAGAGAGAGAGAGAGAGAGAGAGAGAGAGAGAGAGAGAATTTGATGCACTCAATTATTTTACCAAAATTTGTATGTTCTTTGTAACTTGTTCATCATGCCTGGCTAAAGATAAGCGATAGCCACTGTCAATCTGTGCACCTATGTGAAGAGTACCAACGGTTTTCAATCTAGTGGTGATATTTAAATGTAAGTTAGACGTCTGATGGTTCAATGCTCTCTGTGTTAAATTTTTCAAACAGGTAAATCCACTTCTTGTCCAAGACAATTCTGTATTGCTGTTATCGCCAAACAAATACAATTAAAAGAAAATAAACTCTTATTTTCTATTCTCACCGATAGCCAAGGAAAACGACTATACCAATCTTTATCAAATTAAATGACCGATTCTGTTTCCCGTCTTTAATAGTGAGTACAAAATCGTTTGGTTGATGGGGACCGAGACTTTTAATCAAAAGTTTATTTTCCCTATTCAAAGAACTGGTATTGATAGTCAACAGGTAATCAACGTGATTCATCACACTTAATAGCAATTAATTAAAATTTTAAAAACAAACACTGCACACATCAGATTAACACACTCAAGTTAAAAGGGACAATGGGGAATTCAATATCACATGCCTGACACGCCTCGAAGAGGGATGGGTAACAGGTACAACACGATTGCCATCAATGGAACAATTAGGTCATTGTGTGTGGCTGCGAGTAAGAAAGCCACAATGACTCAGTTCAACGTCAAGATGCCTCTTGATGCCCACAGTCATAGCACACGGCAAACGTGAAATGCATCGCCTGGTTGTACCGTGGGAATATGGCTGACTGGAAGCCTTCTACGCTGTACTGATTGGTCAGGGGCACGAGTACAACTCGAGCTGTAGTAAATTCAAAGCGGTGTGATTGGTTCAAGTTTTGAGGCTCTGTAAGGGTTTTTTAACACCAGGTCAACAATGAATTTCATTGTTTGTGAAACAGAAAAATTAAAAGTGTGACTTTTTATTGTTAAATTCTTACATACTTTCAAGACAATGACGATCTGTGGCTTAGCCTTAATAGCCTTTAAGGCCCTACGCCACTGCGAAGGAGACTACACCAAGTCTAAAAACTCTATACAGAGGTATCCAGGTATCCAAGATGTCGATGTTGCCCGATTGAGAAAGAGAAATAGCTAAGCTTTACATCGATATTCGCCATGATAGGAATAGCTGTTGTCAAGACCCAAACATTTGACAATATAGACCTTTAGAAAATAAAACGTGGATACTTCCTTTATAAAACTGCATCAAAAACACGTTTTCATTGAAAACTTGCAATATTCATATTTTTGGATTCTAGAATAATGAAACAACCTAAAAAGTGGACTAGTCCAATTTGGCCGAAACATTTTTAAAAAAAACTATGTGGTCTTGTGGTATGACACTCGCTTTCGAATCGGAAGGTCCTGGGTTTGAGCCTCACTCGGCGCATAGTTGAGTCCTTTGAAAAGGCTCTTTACTCGCATTCTCTCATCGTACTCAGGTGCAAAATGAGCGTTGTCTGTGTCCAAAAAAAAAAAAAAAAAAATGAAAGATAATACCGCCTTACAGGCGTCCTGTCTTGTCCTAAATGTTAATGTTGCTGTTGGACAGAGACCTGTTGTAAAGCGCTTTGAGCACGTATAGTGGATATTAAGCTGTATAAAAGCTCAATTTTTTTACCGAACCATTGTTTATAACTAAAATTGACTACAGATCACCCCCCCCCCTCTTAATTTTTTTTCTTTGTTTATTTTTTGTTTACTATAATAATTGGTCAAACAAACAAAAAACAAAAATTGAGTGATATTCAATAAAATGTCAAATCCAATTTTTAGGTCCAATGAACTTAAAATGGATTAGAAACGCCAAGCTGGTAACTGTAATACATTTTTTCCCCCCAAACTATTTTCTGTATATTGCAGTTCTATCCGTATAAAATGTTATATTTTTAGTAATTACGCAAATTCTATTTTTAGTAAGAGTACAAATAAGCTCTGGCGTTATTTGCAGTGGTAGTACAAATAAGCGTAGCCAATAATAATAATAATAATAATAATAATAATAATAATAATAATAATAATAATAATAATAATAATAATAATAATAATAAGCATCATCTTAATCTAATATTTTAAAAACATAGGGTTGGGTTCAACATTGTTCCATACTGTCAATGTTAAATTGTTATCATCGAGCTCAGAATTACTGGCAAATCTAAAAATTATAATACTATCTTTTTAAAGACTATATTAATTACAAGTAGGACTTGCAAGCCTTTTTAAAATTCAGCCAAGTTCAGTCACTCGTTGACTCAAATTAATACTAACAAAATCTGCTAGATCCTAATACTCTGTCCTAAATTGACCGTTTTCTTTCATTGCACATACTGGTTTTATTCTACTCAATTCTAGCACATCCGCAACAAAAAGATAATGACGTAATTTTTATTGTCTCTTGATCCTATTAAGTAATAATTATCTCATACGAAACCAAAAATGATAATGTAATTTAAACCTCTCTCGATACTCGCAAATAATAATAATCTATGTTTTTTGTTGTTGTTAGGTTTTTTGTTTTTTTTTAAAATTTAAATAATGTTGGCTGTAAACATTGTTCCGTGAAGCCAATGTTACTTTTATTATTATTATTATTATTATTATTATTATTATTATTATTATTATTGAACACAGAATTACCGGCAAATGTAACAATGATAAAATTATTGTTAACAGAATAATATACGAGTAACTGGCCTACTTTCTTAAATTAAGGGTAATTCTCAAATATGATTCGACTTGATCTATGCTTATTTTCACAAGGGGTGGGGGGGGGGGGGGGGTCACGTCACTGTAGAACGAGCTTAAAGTCTCAATGCTCAATGGGAAATTAGCTTAAGGCAACCATGATTTGTTATTTTTCAAACCTGATGTGAGGCTATCTTGTGATGACAACGCCTCCCAGTTGTCCGAAGAATACTACTTACCATGGTTATATACACCACTCATAGATTTCACCATATCTTATCTTACAAACGTTAGCATTGCTTACTTGTAAGTACAGTTCGCCGTCTTGCCATCATAATACATATAGACGCCATATGTTTTTGATAGCTGATAGTCGCCGTTACCAATGTCAATAAGGGAGAAATTGCCATAGTCTACGTACAACCTCCTCACCTTCCCCTGCGATGGAATAAAAGATGTTGACAATACGTTAATGGACTGGAAGTCAATTGTAGTAGCAGTAGTAGTAGTAGTAGTAGTAGTAGTAGTAGTAGTAGTAGTAGTAGTAGTAGTAGTAGTAGTAGTAGTAGTAGTAGTAGTAGTAGTTGTTGTTGTTGTTGTAGTAGTAGTAGAAGTAGTAGTAGTAGCAGTAGTAGTAGTAGTAGTAGTAGTAGTAGTAGTAGTAGTAGTAGTAGTAGTAGTAGTAGTAGTAGTAGTAGTAGTATAAACGAGATAGTAGTAGAAGTAGAAATAATAATAATAATAATAATAATAATAATAATAATAATAATAATAATAATAATAATAATAATAATAATAATAATAATAATAATTGTAATAGTAATAGTAGCAGCAGCAGCAGCAGCAGTAGTAGTAGTAGTAGTAGTAGTAGTAGTAGTAGTAGTAGTAGTAGTAGTAGTAGTAGTAGTAGTAGTAGTAGTAATAGTAGGAGTAGTAGTAGTAGTAGTAGTAGTATTGTTGGAATAGTAGTCGTGGCCGGGGGGGGGGGGGGGTATTAGTAGTAATAGAAGTAGGAGTAGTTGTTTTATTAGTTGTACTACTACTACTACTACTACTACTACTACTACTACTACTACTACTACTACTACTACTACTACTACTACTACTACTACTACTACTACTACTACTACTACCTACTACTACCACTACTACTTTTTTCTGAGTCGTTATAGACCGATAAAGGGAAATTAAATTATACGTTTTAATGTTTGATTTCATTTTGTTGAATGTTTTGTTTTTTGTTTTTAAGGGTTTTACGGGCCTTGCAACACCTTTAGGTTATATCAGCGCCAGTAAAAAGGAAGAAAATGGGATAGTAAAAAGTTATAGAATTACAATAAAAGCACCCAAGAAAAAGTAAGACATAGGGGAACTGGGAACAAATAGGGATCAGATGTAGATTCCAAGAGCAGACCACCAATGCACTTAGTTTGAGATCACCTAAAAGTTCATCCAGACACAAGCACAGGTCCCATCTAAGAGGAATACACTCAAATGTTTACCAATCATTTAATATAATATGTAAACTCAACATAATACAATGCATAACAGAGAGATGATTTACAAGGAAAAAAATATCATCTCCCAAAACTATAAACTATACATTCGACTGTTTCCCTCCCAGCTAAGGAGCTCCGGCAAGGATCAGGACAAAACTAAGTAATCTCATTCCAAGACATGACAGGAAACAATTGGGAAACGGGTATGGGGGGATAGAAGACACAGCATGTACCTCCCTGCCCACTATTTTGTTGAATGTCAATTTCATTTAGTAAAACTTGCATAGTTATTGTGTGCGACTGTTGTGTGTGTCTGTTTGGCTCGGTATGAGTGTGTTTATGGTTTGATAAGTACGCTTTATCATTATTATTATTATTATCCGTAAAATGTCCCTGAAATTTGAAACTGAGGGTAGGCAGGCCTGCTTAACGCCCTTATACTCTAACCCATAGCAGGCTAAAGAGAGAGGGGATTGCTCACACACAGTTTCATCTATGTAATAAATGATAATGCTCTCGTCCCACCTTCCCCGTCCCTAATTGTTTGTATAATTTTAAAACGTTAACAGTTACCGCCTACGGCACACACTGCCCTGTTCGTCTCCTCGATTGAGTGATGGGTGGTGTGCTTTAAATGCCAGACTCCGAAGAAGAACAAACTTGGCGGCTTCTTTTTATTTTAAAGCCCTTTGGCATTGAAAATTTGGGGTCAGCATTTTGGCTTTGACATTTTATTAAAAATCAATAGATTACACATAGGTCTAGTTGATTAACAAATGCACTATTTTGACTTGAAATCCATTTATTTTCACGGTTAAATTAGCAATACAAGATATCTTTTGTATGGAAGCATTATCATAATATAAGGCATACTTATTGGTACATTCATGCGCATTTTAGCAAAAAAAAAAAAAAAAAAAAGTTATGTCTCTGACATTGTATTCAAAAATAATCTGGCAACCCTGTCTGCGTTTAAAAGAGCTGTGTTGTAGAAACAGTGCAAAGCTAACAAACACAGTGAAAGAACAAACAAATCATCAACCTCTACAGCTGTGTCAACAATACATCCAAAAACTGCAAACTAATGATTATTTTACTGGCAGATATTATAGCATTTTGCGTCAATAATATTACGTGTAAGATTTTTTAACTCATGTGTTAGAAATTTCGAATAAGGTTAGGTTTTTAGGGTTTTACGGCGCTTGCAACACATTTAGGTCATATCAGCGCCAGTAAAAAGGAAGAAAATGGGATAGTAAAAAGTTCTAGAATTACAATTAAAGCACCCAAGAGAAAGTAAGACAAAGGGGAATGGAAACAAAAAGGGAGCAGATGTAGATTCTGAGATCACCTATAAATCTCATCTAGACACAAGCACAAAATCCAACAGAGAGGAATACAAATATAATAATCCGTAACAGAGAGATGATTTACAATGAAAAAATATAATCTCCCAAAACAATAACTATGCATTTGACTGTTTCCCTCCCAGCCAGGGCCAGGACAAAACCAAGTAATCTCATTCCACGACAAAGACAGAAAGCATGTTGTAAAACAAATATAAGGGGATAGAAGTAGAAGACACAGTATGTACTTCCCTGCCCACTATGGGAGGTCAGGAACCCCACCCAGAAATTTCGAATAAGCACCGCCTACTTTGGAGTCCGTAGGTACGAGTTCGAAACATAGGTCATGAATACAGTGGCATCCGTATAAAGTCAACACTCTTCAAATCAACTAATGCTTAACTCACTCAACCCTAACACCGAATATATCCGTTGTTTACCCGGGTTACTTATACATCCCATGCCCAATAATTACATTTTTCTGGGACAAATTATAGACGTAGTATCAAAGCTAATGTTTTGTTGTTTTTTGTTTTTTTTTTTTTACACGTTAATGATAGTTGAATAAAACGATCTATGCACATGCTCATTTTTAATACATTTTTTTCCAATTTTGAAAAGTAGCAAAAATCTCTAGGTTTGAGAGAGTTAAAGTCAACACCCCATGTTGATATACCAAATTTTCTCTTCGGTATCTAAGTGTGATCCATTGATAATGGATAAAGTCAACCGTGCTTAATTAAGGTCAACTAATCTTTTTGGTCCGGTGGTGTTAGCTTTATCTGGATTCCATTGTATATTTATTATACCCCTCCATTTACCTCATCCATTGTTTGTTTCTTATCTAAATTCATTTTTTAAACACCGATTGGTTCTCAAATGTAATTATTTGTCTTAAAAAATTATACTTGTGGCCAGAATATTATTACACGTAAATCTATCTATTTTTAACCAAACTAATAGCTAGATGCGTCACGAGAAAAATAGATTGTTGAACTGTACTGTTATATTTCGTTGTTTTTTGTTTAGTTATATTGTATTTGCTTTGCTTTTTTTGTTTTTTTTTTTTTTGTTTTTTTTTTTTTTGGGGGGGGGGGGGGGTTGTTTGTTGTTGTTTTTTTTTGTTTTGTTTTGTTTTTTTAACAAAGGGTATTAGGGAGGCCTCGTAATTTGTTTTGTTATTATGCTTTAGTTAAATCGTTTTATTTTTATTTTTTTCCAAAAAAACAAATGGATCTATTATCAGCTGTTCGAATGCATAAAGACCAGTTAAAATTGTGGGTCTTCCAGATACTGGGCACAGCAGTGACTGGGTATGACTTACTTGACTTGACTTAGATGCCTTTCGCGTCTCGACCGAAAGATCGGGTCGCCTTGGCTGTTTCCAGTATTTCCTGTGTGAGGTGTCTCCAATATTGCCGGTCCTCTGCTAGGGTTCTCAGATTTTCAAGGTACCTGCCGTTATGAGACTAATGCTTTGTCCAAGTGTTGTGAGGTTTTTGTTTAGGATCACAGGGAGTGTTGTGATCGGTCTTCCTCTAAAAAGGTTCCCGTGTTTTTGGAAATATCCCGACATGGCTTGGTTAGCTGGTATGTTTTTGTCCCTGCGTAGTATGTGACCGAAAAGTTGCCATCGTTGTTGTAAAATGTCAAGGGAGATTGGTCTTTCTTTTGTGATCTTATAGAGTGATTCATTTGAGATCTTTTTTGGGTATTTGATGTCCAGTACCCTTCTTAGCTGTGTGTGATGGAAGGCATCCAGATGTTCTTCTTTGGATTTTGTCAACGCCCAAGTGCCGCAGTTATACAGAAGTACCGGTTTTACAAGAGCACGGTACAGTTTCAGTTTGGTTTTTCTCTTTATTTTGTCACCTCTCATCCATACATTGGTGAGTTTACTGAGTGCGGCGTTTGATAGCTGTTTTCTTCTTTGTACATCCTCGGTGTCTCCAATTAGTGAGCCGACTTTCTTTGTTCTTTTCCATTCCTCTTCGTTCCTCGATATTGTTGTAAATTCGGTTTTATTGGCATTGACTTGGAGGTTATATTTCATGAGGGTATTTTGTATGATGTCTATATTTGCTGGTGTTGATCCAATAAAATCTACATCATCTGCATAGGCGATTTCTCTAGGGATTGCATTCTCAATATGAGTCGTTGGTTTTGGAATGACTTTTCGAACTTCTTTCAGAGCGTGTTCTAAGTATATTGTGAACAGAATCGGGCTCAGACTATCTCCTTGGGGGGTCCCGATGTTACTTTCGAACTGCGTCTGTTTTGTGGCCCCGTATATCCTTGGTTGTATCTTTGTGTTGCTGAGGAGAAATCGGATTATTCGGAGCTCGTCTTCGTCTACTATGTCTGTTAATATCTCCAAAAGTTTTCCTCTGTCGATCGTATCAAAGGCTGCGGACATATCGATTCCGGTTATTGTTATGGATATGTTTTCTTTGAGTGCCTTTGCTGCCAACCATTTATGTGTCCATACAACGTCCGATGTGCTTCGGTCTTGGCGAAACCCGCTTTGGCTATGTGATAGATATTTTTCTATTTTCGGTCTAATTCTGTTGAGGACAATAGTTGACAGTGTTTTTCTTATGGTATTCAGTAATGTTATTGGGCGCAGGTTGTTTACGGGTCCTTTCGTTTTTCCTGGTTTTTGTATTGTAATTAGGACACCGCTGTTTATGTCCCAGTCTTTGTGTGTTGAGAATGTTTTGTTCATTATGTTTGCAATGCTCAGATCCAGGGAGAGGGTACCGCATTTCAGCAATTCAGCGGGAATTTCATCTTCGCCTGGGGATCTGTTATTGTTTAGGCACTTTATGCTATTTCTAACTTCAGTTGTTGTGACTGGGTATCTGGGTCTTTAAGTTTTAGAACTAACTAGTAGTAAAGTGTACTTGATGATGGACAATCGTCTTATCCAATGGATAGACTAGCTCATAAATGACATTTCACTACACATTTTTTAACATTATAGAAACCGGAATAAACTCCTGTCAAATTTTAGCTTTTTTAAGTGGGTTTTACGGCGCTTGCGATAGCGTTATTTTAGTTCCTTTTCACTCACTCAATCCTAGAGATTTTTGCTACTTTTCAAAATTGGAAAAAAATGTTTTAAAAATGAGCATTTAAATGGATACTTTTATTCAACTATCATTAACATGCAAAAAAAACTAAAAACATAAGCTTTGATATTACGCCTATAATTTGTCTCAGAAATATATACTTGCGATCAAAAGAAAGTATACACATTTAAAATCGTTGTTACTTTTTTATCCAGAACAATATTTCATACCAATTTTGTAGGTAAAACAAGTGTATAATTTCTTTTGATCACTAGTATATAATAAATAGGCATGGGGTTACAATAATCCGGGTAAACCCGGGTAAACTACGGATATAGTCGGTGTTAGGGTTGAGTGAGTTAAAAGAGAGATGATAATGGAGACGTCGTAGATCTGAGGTTAAAACCACTGGAGAGAAAAAAAAAAGCAGACAAAGGAGACTGGTTCAAATAGGGGAGAGAATATTCTACGACCAATCCACGGTCGTGAAAATTTTTACATTGCCTAAGATAAAAGTCCTATCCATCTTCAAGCAAAGGTTCCCGAATGTTTATAAAGTAAAATACATTCAAAACTAATAACATATTGTAGATAAAGATGACTGTTTGTTTTTAAGGGTTTTACGGCGCTTGCAACACGTTTAGGTTATATCAGCGCCAGTAAAAAGGGAGAAAATGGGATAGTAAAAAGTTCTAGATTTACAATTAAAGCACCCAAGAAAAAGTAAGACATAGGGGAACTGGGAACAAATAGGGATCAGATGTAGATTTCAATAGCATACCATCAATGTATGTACTTAGTTTGATATCACCTATAAGTCTCATCCGGACACAAACGCAATATCCAACAAAGAGGAACACACTCAAACGCTTACATTATAATTCAAAATAACAAATATAACATAATATATAACAGTGAGATGATTTACAAGGAAAAAAAATATCATCTCCCAAAACAATAACGATGCATTTAACTTTTTCCCTCCCAGTTCGGACTCCAGCCAGGGCCAGGACCAAAACCAAGCAATCTCATTCCAAGACAAAGACAGAAAGCATGTTGGAAAACAGATATAAGGGGATAAAGACACAGTATGTACCCCTCTGCCCACTATGAGAGGTCAGGAACGCCACCCAGTGGGATAAAGATGTTTTACAAAGAAAAATTACAATCTTTCAAAAAAGGAACAATACATTTGATTGTCTCCCTCACATCTAAGGATTCCCGCATGTCGGTCATAATATAATAATAATATAATAATAATATAATAATAATAATAATAATAATAATAATAATAATAATAATAAAATAAATAATAATAATAATAACAATAAAATAATAATAAAATAAAATAACAATAATAAAATAATAATAATAATAATAATAATAATAATAATAATAATATAATAATAATAATAATAATAATAATAATAATAATAATAATAATTAATAATAATAATAATAATATAATAACAGTAATAATAATAATAATAATAATAATAATAATAATAATAATAATAATAATAATAATAATAATAACAATAACAATAATAACAATAACAATAATAATAATAATAATAATAATAATAATAATAATAATAATAATAATAATAATAATATAATAATAATAAAATAATAAATAATAATAATAATAATAATAATAATAATAATAATAATAATAATAACAATAATAATAATAATAATAATAATAATAATAATAATAATAATAATAATAATAATAATAATAATAATAATAATAATAATAATAAGAACAATAACAATAATAATAATATACAATAATAATAATAACAATAATAATAATAATAATAATAATAATAATAATAATAATAATAATAATAATAATAATAATAATAATAATAATAATAATAATAATAATAATAATAATAATAATAATAATAATAATAACAATAACCTAAGATTCATTTTCGAAAAAATCAGAACTCCGACTATCAACAATTTCCCTGAATAGTGGTTAGAATGACCAAATTTTAGAAAGAAAAGAAGACCAATTTAATAGGTAGGTAGATAGTGAAATCGTTAATGGCGAGTGGACTATGGACCGATTTGGTGATTAACGAAGTTATCTTTTCTTTTCTTTTTTGGTAATGATAACTGATTTACTGCACTGTTTACTTTCGTTTTGTGTTAGATATCACTTGATATTTACTGATTTGAGACACAAATTAACACTAACACTGGCATTTTTTCAGATTCTTTGGTTTTTCCACTGGTTTGACATTTTGCATAAACTTTATCTAAGAAGAATACGACAACCTCGAATATGAATAAAAAGGTGAGCGTATAAAATAATAAAAGAAAGAGCGAGTCTGTATTTGTGTGTGTGTATGTGTGCGTGTTTGTGCATGTGTGTGTAGTAGTAGTAGTAGTAGTAGTAGTAGTAGATTTGTGTGTGTGTATGTGTGCGTGTTTGTGCATGTGTGTAGTAGTAGTAGTAGTAGTAGTAGTAGTAGTAGTAGTAGTAGTAGTAGTAGTAGTAGTAGTAGTAGTAGTAGTAGTAGTAGTAGTAGTAGTAGTAGTAGTAGTAGTAGTAGTAGTAATGATAATGATGAAATTGTGGTGGTTCAAGTAGTAGTGATCGTGAAGAAGATGTTGTGGTGGGGGTTGTAGTGCGCGTGTGTGTGAGTGTGTGTATGTGTGTGTGTGTTTGAGAGAGAGAGAGAGAGAGAGAGAGAGAGAGAGAGAGAGAGAGAGAGAGAGAGAGAGAGAGAGAGAGAGAGAGAGAGAGAGAGAGAGAGACAGTGTGTGTGCTCAAAGTGCATGTAGTGATAAGTAGAGTCAAATGAAATTGAAAATCTAACGAGGCTAAAGTTTGAGGTCAAAGTATTTGTGATGAGTATTATTGGCAAGTTATACAGGAAGGTGAACATGAAAATTAATCCAATGAGCGCGATATATTACTTTGTGTGTGTGTGTGTGTGTGTGTGTGTGTGTGTACTTTTATGAAAAGGAGAGAGAGAGAGAGAGAGAGAGAGAGAGAGAGAGAGAGAGAGAGAGAGAGAGAGAGAGAGAAGAGAGAGAGAGAGAGAAGTAGTGGTAGTGATGATGGTTGTTGTAGTAGTAGTGATGATGATGTGGTGGTGATGGTGGTTGTAGTTGTAGTAGTAGCAGTGGTGATGATGATGATGTGGTGGTGGTTGTAGTAGTGGTGGCAGTGATGACGATGTGGTGGAGGTTGTATTAGTAGTGGTAGTGATGATGATGTGGTGGTGGTTGTGATAGTAGTGGTAATAAAGATGATGTGGTGGTGGTTGTAGTAGTAGTAGTAGTGGCAGTAATGATGATTGTTTATTTTGTTTGTCTTTGGGGGTTTTACGGTGCTTGCAACACATTAAGGTCATATCAGCGCCAGTAAAAATGAATAAATGGGATAGTAAAATCTTCTAGAATTACAATTAAAGCGCCCAAGAAAAGGTAATACAAAGGGGATTTTGTTCAAATAGGAAACAGATGTAGATTCCAAGAGCACACCATCAAAGTACCTAGTTTGAGATCACCTAAAAGTCTCATCCAGACACAAGCACATGTCCCCACTAAGAGGAATACACTCAAATTCAAATGTTAAGGAATCGTATATAATATGTAAATAAAATATAATACAGTGCATAACAGAGAGATGATTTACAAGGAAAAAAATTCATCTCCCAAAACTAACTATACAACCGACTGTTTCCCTCCCAGCTAGGGTATCCGGCCAGTGCCAGGACAAAACCAAGTACAGTGCAACCCCGATGTAACGACATCCGTTATAGCGACATTCCCTGTTATAAAGACATGGTACTCAGGTCCCATTTTATTTTACTATATATCATTAGTAATAAAAAAAACCTCTATAGCGACGTACATTTCAGCAAAACCCCTGTATAACGACATTTCTGGTCCGACAAACCTTGAAGGTGTTTGTCTACCATGAAATTGTTCGTAACTATTACAAGTGGTATCTTCCATTCTATGTATGTACTGTCTACTTGTAATAAGCCCAGAGCTAGTTCTTATTGTAGCCAATGAAAACGCTTCTTTTCCAGCCAATCAATAGTCACATTTGTACATCACCGCAGCCAATCAGAAGGCTCGCCTTTCACCAATCAGAAGGCTCGCCTTTCACCCAATGAATGCCTGTGACAGGTCAACACGGGACTGTTTATTAAATCCTTTGTCCACTCTCCATTCATTGCCGGTCCCAAGCCCGGATAAACTACAGAGGGAAAATAAAAAAGTATACATTCACTACACAAGACCCAAAACACCTCCTGATATACACACATAGGAAACCTCTCTGTAACGACATCCCTCTATTTTTTGTTTGTTTGTTGCTTTAGGTCTCTTCCAACACAATTGAGGTTATATGAGAGACCGCTGAAACAAAAAAACAAGCAATCTAACAAAAATAGTACAAATGTAAATCAAAATCATAACCTAAAGATATCATAAGCTAAATTATAAATAACCAAGAACAAACAGGCAGAAGATTTACAGAAAAAAAAAATATCCCCTGTCAAAAATACAATCACAAACCTAAGAAGCAGGATAGGCTAGTAAAGAGAAGAAGAAACGACATCACTATCCGATCGTACACCCATGCGAACATCATAGGTATATGATTCAAGGGTGATGCTCCCATCCAACCACCCGCTACATCCCTCTATAACGACACGTTTTCCCGGTCCCGACGATGTCGTTATATCGAGGTTGCACTGTAACTTCATTCTAAGACAAAGTCAAAGACAGAAAGCAAGTTGGAAAACAGATATAAGGGGATACAGACACAGTATGTACCCCTCTGCCCACTATGAGAGGTCAGGAACGCCACCCAGTGGGATAAAGATGTTTTACAAAGAAAAATTACAATCTTTCAAAAAAGGAACAATACATTTGATTGTCTCCCTCACATCTAAGGATTCCCGCATGTCGGTCATAATAATAATAATAATAATAATAATAATAATAATAATAATAATAATAATAATAAAATAATAATAATAATATAATAATAATAATAATAATAATAATAATATAACATAAAATAATAATAATAATAACAATAACAATTATAACAATAATAATAATAATAATAATAATAATAATAATAATAATAATAATAATAATAATAAATAATAACATAATAATAATAATAATAAATAATAATAATAATAATAATAATAATAATAATAACAATAACAATAATAACAATAACAATAATAATAATAATAATAATAATAATAATAATATAATAATAATAATAATAATAATAATAATAATAATAATAAATAATAATAACAATAATAATAATAAATAATAATAATAATAATAATAATAATAATAATAATAATAATAATAATAATAATAAAATAACAATAAATAATAATAATAATAATAATAATAATAATAATAATATAATAATAATAAGAACAATAACAATAATAATAATAACAATAATAATAATAACAATAATAATAATAATAATAATAATAATAATAATAATAATAATAATAATAATAATATATAATAATAATAATAATAATAATAATAATAATAACAATAACCTAAGATTCATTTTCGAAAAAATCAGAACTCCGACTATCAACAATTTCCCTGAATAGTGGTTAGAATGACCAAATTTTAGAAAGAAAAGAAGACCAATTTAATAGGTAGGTAGATAGTGAAATCGTTAATGGCGAGTGGACTATGGACCGATTTGGTGATTAACGAAGTTATCTTTTCTTTTCTTTTTTGTTAATGATAACTGATTTACTGCACTGTTTACTTTCGTTTTGTGTTAGATATCACTTGATATTTACTGATTTGAGACACAAATTAACACTAACACTGGCATTTTTTCAGATTCTTTGGTTTTTCCACTGGTTTGACATTTTGCATAAACTTTATCTAAGAAGAATACGACAACCTCGAATATGAATAAAAAGGTGAGCGTATAAAATAATAAAAGAAAGAGCGAGTCTGTATTTGTGTGTGTGTATGTGTGCGTGTTTGTGCATGTGTGTGTAGTAGTAGTAGTAGTAGTAGTAGTAGTAGTAGTAGTAGTAGTAGTAGTAGTAGATTTGTGTGTGTGTGTATGTGTGCGTGTTTGTGCATGTGTGTAGTAGTAGTAGTAGTAGTAGTAGTAGTAGTAGTAGTAGTAGTAGTAGTAGTAGTAGTAGTAGTAGTAGTAGTAGTAGTAGTAGTAATGATAATGATGAAATTGTGGTGGTTCAAGTAGTAGTGATCGTGAAGAAGATGTTGTGGTGGTGGTTGTAGTGCGCGTGTGTGTGAGTGTGTGTATGTGTGTGTGTGTTTGAGAGAGAGAGAGAGAGAGAGAGAGAGAGAGAGAAGAGAGAGAGAGAGAGGAGAGAGAGAGAGAGAGAGAGAGAGAGAGAGAGAGAGAGAGAGAGAGAGAGAGACAGTGTGTGTGCTCAAAGTGCATGTAGTGATAAGTAGAGTCAAATGAAATTGAAAATCTAACGAGGCTAAAGTTTGAGGTCAAAGTATTTGTGATGAGTATTATTGGCAAGTTATACAGGAAGGTGAACATGAAAATTAATCCAATGAGCGCGATATATTACTTTGTGTGTGTGTGTGTGTGTGTGTGTGTGTGTGTGTACTTTTATGAAAAGGGAGAGAGAGAGAGAGAGAGAGAGAGAGAGAGAGAGAGAGAGAGAGAGAGAGAGAGAGAGAGAGAGAGAGAGAGAGAGAGAAGTAGTGGTAGTGATGATGGTTGTTGTAGTAGTAGTGATGATGATGTGGTGGTGATGGTGGTTGTAGTTGTAGTAGTAGCAGTGGTGATGATGATGATGTGGTGGTGGTTGTAGTAGTGGTGGCAGTGATGACGATTTGGTGGAGGTTGTATTAGTAGTGGTAGTGATGATGATGTGGTGGTGGTTGTGATAGTAGTGGTAATAAAGATGATGTGGTGGTGGTTGTAGTAGTAGTAGTAGTGGCAGTAATGATGATTGTTTATTTTGTTTGTCTTTGGGGGTTTTACGGTGCTTGCAACACATTAAGGTCATATCAGCGCCAGTAAAAATGAATAAATGGGATAGTAAAATCTTCTAGAATTACAATTAAAGCGCCCAAGAAAAGGTAATACAAAGGGGATTTTGTTCAAATAGGAAACAGATGTAGATTCCAAGAGCACACCATCAAAGTACCTAGTTTGAGATCACCTAAAAGTCTCATCCAGACACAAGCACATGTCCCCACTAAGAGGAATACACTCAAATTCAAATGTTAAGGAATCATATATAATATGTAAATAAAATATAATACAGTGCATAACAGAGAGATGATTTACAAGGAAAAAAATATCATCTCCCAAAACTAACTATACAACCGACTGTTTCCCTCCCAGCTAGGGTATCCGGCCAGTGCCAGGACAAAACCAAGTACAGTGCAACCCCGATGTAACGACATCCGTTATAGCGACATTCCCTGTATAACGACATGGTACTCAGGTCCCATTTTATTTTACTATATATCATTAGTAATAAAAAAACCTCTATAGCGACGTACATTTCAGCAAAACCCCTGTATAACGACATTTCTGGTCCGACAAACCTTGAAGGTGTTTGTCTACCATGAAATTGTTCGTAACTATTACAAGTGGTATCTTCCATTCTATGTATGTACTGTCTACTTGTAATAAGCCCAGAGCTAGTTCTTATTGTAGCCAATGAAAACGCTTCTTTTCCAGCCAATCAATAGTCACATTTGTACATCACCGCAGCCAATCAGAAGGCTCGCCTTTCACCAATCAGAAGGCTCGCCTTTCACCCAATGAATGCCTGTGACAGGTCAACACGGGACTGTTTATTAAATCCTTTGTCCACTCTCCATTCATTGCCGGTCCCAAGCCCGGATAAACTACAGAGGGAAAATAAAAAAGTATACATTCACTACACAAGACCCAAAACACCTCCTGATATACACACATAGGAAACCTCTCTGTAACGACATCCCTCTATAACGACACGTTTTCCCGGTCCCGACGATGTCGTTATATCGATGTTGCACTGTAACTTCATTCTAAGTTAAGACAAAGTCAAAGACAGAAAGCAAGTTGGAAAACATATAAGGAGATAGAAGACACAGCATGTACCTCTCTGTCCACTATGGGAGGTCAGGTACCCCACCCAGGCAGTGATGACGATTTGGTGGTGGTGGTTGTAGTAGTAGTGGTAGTGATGATGATGTGGTGGTGGTGGCGGTTGTAGTAGTAGTGGTAGTGATGATGATGTGGTGGTGGTGGTTGTAGTAGTAGTGGTAATGAAGATGTGGTGGTGGTGGTGGTTGTAGTAGTAGTGGTAGTGATAATGTGGTGATGGTGGTTGTAGTAGTAGTGACTGCAGCAGGGGGGGGGGGGGGTATTCTTGGAACAATTTAACCTCACCGGAAGTTGCTCGTAACCCGGAATTTTTTTGCTCCAGACCGTATTTTTTTCCGGTGAAACCGGAGTTTTGGCATCACTGCATTAACCAATCAGAAAATTTCCTGGCATGTACTTCGTTTCGTCCCCATGTTATGGATATTGAGGGTGGGTCGTCTTCAAAGTTTGATAACTTGAAGACCGCCAATTGTAATGAGTGATAAATTAAATGCATTTTCCCTTCCTACGCCCTTACTTCACTCAAAGTCTCATCAAACAAAATCAAAAAACACATATATGAAATGAAATCACATTCAAAATAAAGACTACGAAAACGACCTTTGGTTTGATATGTCTTTATTAAAATACATATGTCGTTGAAGTTGAGTAATTTCACCGCTGTTTGTTTGTTTATTTTGTTTTTAAGGGTTTTACGGCGCTTGCAACTCATTTAAGTTATATCAGCGCCAGTAAAAAGGACGAAAATGGGATAGTAAAAAGTTCTAGAAATACAATTGAAACATCCAAGAGAAAGTAAGACATAGGGGAACTGGGAACAAAAAGGGATCAGATGTAGATTCCAAGAGCATACCACCAATGTACTTAGTTTGAGATCACCTATAAGTCTCATCCGGACACAAGAACAAAATCCAACAAAGAGGAACACACTCAAATGCTTACATTATACATTAAAAAATAACAAATATACTAATACATAACAGAGAGATGATTTACAAGGAAAAAAATATCATCTCGCAAAACAATAACTATGCATTTGACTGTTTCCCTCCCAGCCAGGACTCCGACCAGGGCCAGGAAAAAAAACTAAGTAATCTCATTCCAAGACAAAGACAGAAAGCATGTTGGAAAACAGATAAAAGGGGATAGAAGACACAGTGTGTACCTCCCTGCCCGCTATGGGAGGTCAGGATCCCCACCCAGTCACCGCTGTCGGCAAATTTTCACTGGGTGCTGCTGCTGAGTATCTCTACTAATAGGAGTTTGCATTCGTAAGTCACGAGATGTTTATAAGCCAAATTAACTGCAGAATCACCAATAAGTTTCTTATCGATCATAGTCTTCCTTTCCTACACACCCCCCCCCCCCCCCCTTTCACCTCTTCTTATCCCAACCACCTTCCATTTGTTACTATGCTTTTGTTTTTAAGGGTTTTACGGCGTTTGTAACACATTTAGGTCTTATCAGCGACAGTAAAAAGGAAGAAAATCGGATAGTAAAAAGGAACTTGAGGAAAAAGTAAGGCAAGGGGAAAAGGTTCAAATAGGGAACAAATATAGATTCCAAGAGCTCTCAGTGTACTTAGTTTGATATCACCTAAAAGTCTCACCCAGACACAAGCACAGGTCCCAATATAATATGTAAACTAAACATAATACAATGCATAACAGAGAGATGATTTACAAGGAAAAAAATATCATCTCCCAAACTATAACTATACATTCGACTGTTTCCTTCCCAGCCAAGGAACCTCGGCCAGGGTCAGGACAAAACTAAGTAATCTCATTCCAAGACAATGACAGGAAACAATTGGAAAACTGGTATGGGGGGATAGAAGACGCAGCTTGTACCTCCCTGCCCACTATGGGAGGTCAGGATCCTCACCCAGCATTTGGCTGTTTCCCTGCCAGTTGCCAGCCAGGACCAGGACAAAACCAACTAATCTCATTCCTAGACAAAGACAGAAAGCATGTTGGAAAACAGATATAAGGGAATAGAAGACACAGTATGTATCTATTGGGAGGTCATGAACCCCACCCAGCATTTATTACTATAATACTATCCAGATCTTGTGAATTTCAATGATAATAGTAATAAGTGACATTTTCAAAATTATATACATGCTCAATACCCTTTACATTGTTATAAAATGATAAAATATATATATATACTATACACAAAAACACATATAATTGAATATTCACACATAATTGTATAAGGTGCGAGAAAAAATAAGAACTTGAAAAAATAATGACGTTATTTCAATACAGAGTAGAAATCAGAAATATGAGAAAATGTACATGAAACAAGAATAATACCTTAGCCTTAAGTTATGAATTGCCAAGTTTTATGCTCTGTTGGTTAAGAAACTATGCCGGTTATACCGTATAAAAATCAAGATATAGAAAGTTATATACATAACTATGTGCCATGAGTGCTTTCCTCTTTACTTTTTGTCAACTGGGTACTAAATTTACAACCCACACCTTCGTTGTTGTTTTTTTTTATTGTTTTTAAGGGTTTTACAGCGCTTTCAACACAACTAGGTTATATCAGCGCCAGTAAAAAAGGAAGAAAATGGGATAGTAAAAAGTTCTAGAATTACAATTAAAGCACCCAAGAGAAAGTAAGACAAAGGGGAACTGGGAACAAATAGGGATCAGATGTAGACTCCAAGAGCATAACATCAATGTATTTATAAAGATGACTGGCCTCTAATTCTAATGAGTCCTGACTTGAATCCAATGGATTACGGCATTTCTATTTGATGTCCAATATGGTTAATAGGGGCATTACAACAGTTTACACAGAAGCAGAGTTAAAAGAGTCAATTTAAGATGCATAGGATGGAATCATAATTCACAAATAAAAAATAAAATCAATTAAATCATGGGGAAACAGGCTACATACGTCAAAATCTTCGATATGACAAATTGGGGCAAATTGGCGATGACTATCAAAATAATCAAATTAATATTTTTCAACATATTTGCCTTAAAGGTTATATACATAAAGTTCAATAAATTGGTTTGATTGTGGTGAAGTTTCAGACTTCCACCACTTATGGTTTGGGCAGATACAGGCTTCTAAACTTGTCCTGTCTTTTTTTAATTTTTCGCACCCGATATAATACAGTTAAGCTTTAAAATAGGCAAATGTATAATGATTGTCTGTGTTTTTAATGGTTTTCTGGCGCTTGGTGACTGTGGTTATATTAGCGGTAGTCGTGGTGACGACCATGTTGCTGCTGTTGATGATGATGATGGTAGTGGTAATTGTGGCAGTGTTAGCAGTGATGATGACGATGTGGTGATGGTGGTTGTGTTAAGGGTTCCTACAGCAATTTCATGTTTAAATTCAAGTTTTCAATATGATTTTTTTTAATTTTAAGGATCAAAACGACTTTTAAAAAAAAGTTTCTCCGCTAATGGTGACAGCTCATCTTCTTAACTTCTGCGTCCACATCAGTGTAAAGTGTAAAGGTCACCAGTTCACTTCACTTCTCCAACTTAGCTGGTGGTGATCTAGAAAAATTCAAGTAGTTTTCAAGGTTTCTCCTTAAATGAAATCCAGGGGGTTTTCAAGGAGACTTACTAAGTACCAGGAGTTTTCAAGGCGTCCTCGAGTTTAAGGAGGCCGCTGGAACCCTGTAATATTGATGATAGTGATGCACTGGTGGTTGTGTTTGTTTGTTGCTTTAGGTCTCTTCCAACACAATTGAGGTTATATGAGAGACCGCTGAAACAAAAAAACAAGCAATCTAACAAAAATAGTACAAATGTAAATCAAAATCATAAGCTAAATTATAAATAACCAAGAACAAACAGGCAGAAGATTTACAGAAAAAAAAATAACCCCTGTCAAAAATACAATCACAAACCAAAGAAGCAGGATAGGCTAGTAAAGAGAAGAAGAAACGACATCACTATCGGATCGTACACCCATGCGAACATCATAGGTATATGATTCAAGGGTGATGCTCCCATCCAACCACCCGCCTGGTGGTTGTGGTTGTAGTGGTAGCAATGGTAGTATGTAATGATGATGATGATGACGATATTAATAGTACTTTTAATCTGAGTTAAAATTTCTGGAAATCAAAATTGGAAAATAGTGGGATTGAAGAGGGGCCCTGATTTCCATTCAGCGGGACACCGCTTAACAGCGGAATATTCCCACCCATGCATTCCTTTATATCCGAATGAATCTTGTTGTGCAACCTCAGGTTTTGACGACTGGTATATTTATTCCCACATATGGAACACTCATAAGGCTTAATTCCTGTATGGGATCTGACATGGAACTTCAAGGAAGCATTAGTAGCAAACATCTTACCGCATTCATTACATTTATATCGTTTTTCTCCAGTGTGAGTCAACATATGACGTTTGAGGCAAGAAAGACTATAAAAAGCCCATCCGCATGTGGCACACTGATAAGGCTTCTCTCCTGTGTGGATTCTCATGTGAATGATATGAGAAATCCTGTGAGCAAATGCTTTTCCACAGATATTACACACAAGGGGCCTCTCACCAGTGTGAGATCGCATGTGTATTTGAAATGACTCTTTTCTGGCAAAGGTCTTTCCACAAATTGAACACTGACGCTGGATTTCTTTTTTCTTGGGCACTCTGTCTCTGTCAGAGTGAGTCGCCATGTGTTTGTTAAGGTTTCCTTTATCAGCAAAATCCTTATGACAAACTGAGCATTTGAGTGGTTTCTCATTCGAATGAGTCCGTATGTGTCTTTTGAGGCCTGTATTATTACTAAAAGCCTTATAACAAATTGAGCATTCGTATGCTTTTTCTTTGGAATGAGTCAGTATGTGGTTTTTAAGGATTGACGCCTTCCCAAAAGACTTAGGACAAATTGAGCATTTGTGCGCTTTTTCTTTAGAATGAGTCACCATGTGAGTTTTAAGGTTTGATTTATCACTAAAAGCCTTATGACAAATTGAGCATTTGTGCGGTTTTTCACCAGTGTGCATTGTAATGTGTCGTCGTAAATGCAGATCAGAACGAAACCCCTTGTGACATGTAGGACATTCAAATGGAAGTTTTTCACCTGTATGGCGAATCATGTGATATTTCAATACCTCACGTGAAGAAAGGGCTATAAAACAAATATCACATTTAAAAGGCTTTGTGTGAGTACCCATGTGTCTTTTTAAATAGTGTACTTTATTAAATTCCCTTTCACAGACTTCACATTTAACAGATTTTTTTCCCTGGCTTTGTGGTTTAAGAAGTGTGTTTGATTCACTTTCATTTCGTAATTTTACAGTTACTTTTTGAAGACTTGAATTGTCGATAATTGTTTGATCATTGGGATGAATTATTTGTACTGGCTCCACAGGGCTCATACTATTACAAGATGCATTTCCCGAAATCTTTTGATTTTCGGAAGGATGTTTTTCTCTTGCTGCCATGATATCCACATTCTTGATATTTAAGTCTGAAATAGAATGATGAGAAATGAAGTGACAAAGTATCCACAACAGGAGTTACAGATGACAAATGATTTTATACACCATGAGATGATGAATGACAATTTCACTCCTTTCAAAGCAATTAAAAAATCATAGAATTATGAATTTGGTACAGTGATTGTGCTTATGCTTTTAAGGGCTTTACGGCGCTTGCAACACGTTTAGGTTATACAGTCTCCTCCGGATAATCAGAACACCTTGGGATCAGCGAAAATGTTGTGATTAACCGAAGTTGCAATTATACGAAGTTGAGTTTCCTGTCCACTATTGCAACATTTTACACATATTATACGGCAAATTCAAACCAGGTGTTGTAAATATTGTTCTTAGATTTAGACAGCAATTTGATTAAAATAAAAACCATATGGCAATCCTGTATAGATTTTGTGAAGCAAAAGCAGCGTTGATGCAAGTCGACATCTTATTCAGATTGGATAAACTTTTACTCTTTTGTTCTCAAAATTTGTAAGAGTCAAAGAGAATAGCCGTTATGAGAGACAATAAGCTCTCACCATACTCGTTAGTCACAATGCACAGTCAATCCAAAAATAAAGGATATTGCTCAGTCTCTCCTTACAACTGTTCTTGCCTAAATGTTGTCAAGACTAAGCCCATCCCCCTAGCCTCCTATTTAATGGCCACAGATGACATCACTGTAAAGCCCTGCCCTCTTTTATCTCTACTAATAGAGTGGTGACACACAATTGTAGCATTAAATCCCGTTCACTCTCGATTCTTCAACCGGTCATGATTTCACCCATGATGAAATTGATATTTTGTTTGATAGATTTCTTGAATTTACCACTTTTTGAGGTCGATAATTTGTTGTGATTAACCAAAGTTTGTTGCAATTAACCAGTGATTTTTATACAGAATTAATTCAGTTCCTTGGGAAAAGTTGCGATTAACCGAAAGTTGCAATTAACTGAGGTGTGATTTTCCGGAGTGGACTGTAACAGCGCCAGTAAAAAGGAAGAAAATTAGACAGTAAAAATATTCTAGATGTACAATTAAAAGGACTAGAGGAAAAAGTAAGGCAAAGGAGAATGGTACAAATAGGTAACAAATTCCAAGTGCACACTATCAGTGTATTTAGTTTGAAATTACCTAAAAGTCTCATCCAGACACCAGCACAAGATCCCTCTTTAGAAGAGAAATATATAGAGACTGGTTGTTGGGAATTTTTGTTAAAAGAAATAAATGTGAATTATTAACTAGCTAAAAATAACAATTAGATGTCATGTCTCTGATTATTTCAGCTTAAAATTTACTTTTCACCATGTTTCACCCAAAAATGTGTAGTGATCTAGCAAAACCCGTTGGATGCAGAAAAAATTTGAATCCCATAATATTTCATATTTCAATAAACACTATTCTCTGGACAAAATGCAGTTTGAGTTTTGTAATTATCTCAATTAGGGCCAAAGGTTTTCATATTTGAAAGGAGGGGTCAAATTTTTTTTTAACCGGAGAAAATGCTTTCAAGACAAAACATAGATATCATATGCTTCGATAGAACTAACAAAAATAATTGAATTTGATTATCTATAAGCTTCAGATGGTAAATTCCTTTCGTGCAAATGGATTATAAAAACCGCGAAGCAAAAAAACAAAATGAATTCAGTTTACGATTTTTTCCCCCACCTTTTTTCGCTAGTTTCGTATCTCAACTAGCTCATGCAACATCCGACAGATTTTGCCAGATCAGCACACAAATGATACCAGATGAGTTGAGGCTGCAGGTCACTTATATAAACATTTCAAGTATAATTGTAATTATTTAACTTCTACAACATTGTTTCAAGCGTTGGGTGATGCCGTTTTGAATAATTAATATTCTGGGGGAGAAAAAATAATAATAAAAAAATCTACTTCCCCGTCACCCCGTCAAAATAGATACTGTTTTGACGCGATGGTAAAATTTCTATTTCAACAGACTTTCCCATTCAAATTTTGGTTTAAAAAGCTGAATTCAGCCCTGAAAATCTGATCCTCTAAATAAACGGCAGATTTGTATATCAATACTTTGCTGTGAGGACAGTCAGAATATTGTGCAACTGACTGAGGAAATATTCAACGAAACCATTAAATTGTATTATCAAATTTTATGTATATATTCGTTTTATTTTTTCTTCTTTAAGACCACAAAATAAAATGTTACAAAAATACAAATAATAAAAACATGCTATTCTTTACTCACCATCCCCCGCAGTGTCTGAGTGAATCTTATTGTGCTTCTTCAGGCTTCGAGGGCAAGTATATTTTTTCCCACATACCGAACACTCATAGGGCCTGACTCCTGTATGGGTACGGGTGTGGTACTTTAAAAGTGTTTTAGTAGCAAACGATTTTCCACATGTGACACATTTGAATGGCTTCTCTTCAGAGTGAGTCATCATATGACATTTATGATCTCTCCTTTCGGTGAACGCCTTTCCACAAATATTACAGACAAAGGGTTTCTCCCCTGTGTGAGATCGCATATGTCTTCGAAATGCTTCTTTTCTGAAAAATCCCTTTCCACAAATTGAACACCGACAACTGGGATCTATGTCCATGTGAAATCGTTTATGCTCTCTAAGTCCCTTTGCACTGCGATATGTCTTTCCACATACTGAACACTTAAATATTTCTGAATGGGCCCTCTTGTGCTCACTAAGATTTGAAGCAGAATAGAAACCTTTTCCACAAGTTACGCATTTATACGATCTTTCCCTTTTGTTATGAATTCTCTGATGATATGTCAAAGACATTTCGCTTAAAAAGGACTTGTCACATAACTGGCATGTATAGGGCTTTGTATCTGTATGAGCATTCATGTGATGTTCGAACTTACCAATGCTATAAAAAGATTTTCCACACACTGAACAATTAAATTTATTATTACTTTCCATACCTTTAGAATGAATGAGTTTATGTCTCAACAAGCTCGATTTGTAATAAAAATGTTTTTTACATATGGAGCACGTATGGCGTTTCTGAGTCGTATTATGAGTAATCATGTGTTGTTTTAAATGCAACTGGCGATGAAACCCCTTTTGACATATAGAGCATTCAAATAGAATTTTTCCATCTGCATGACAACTCATGTCATACATTAACTCAAGTGAAGAAAAGGCTTTCCAACAAGTCTCACATTTAAATGGTTCCGTGTGAGTAAACACATGCTTTTTCAAATTTTTAACACAACTGACTACCTTTTCACAGACTTCACATTTTATAGATTTTTGTTCTTTGCCACCTTCCTCCTGAATTTTTACATTTTCTGTGCTGACTTGATTTTCTGAAGGAAGTTTTCCTCTTGGTGGCATGCTGTCTCCATTCATGATATTTAAGTCTGAAACAGAGAGATGGAAATAATGAAATGTCAAAGTATCCACAATATCAGCTGACAGTCGATATTACCCAACATGACACAATTGATGTTTTGTATTTATGTTTTTAAGGGTTTTACAGCACTTCAACACTTTGGGTCATTTCAGTGACAGTAAAAAGGAAGAAAATTATAGATTTACAAATGAAAGCACATAGGAGAAAGTAAGACAAATTGGGAATAGATGTAGATTCCAAGAGCAAACTATCAGTGTTCTTAGTTTGAGATCACCTAAAAGTCTTATCTAGACAAAAGCAGAGGATCCCATTAAGAGGAACGCACTCAAATGCTTACAGTATACATTCAAAACAACAAGTATAGCAATACTTAACAGATGTGATTTATTATAAGGAAAAAAATATCACCTCCCAAAACTTAAGTCTATTTATCTGACTGTTTCCCTCTCAGCCAAGGACTCTGACAAAAGAAAGGACAAAACCAAGTAATCTCATTCCAAGACAAAGAGAGTAGGCAAGTTGGAAAACAGATTGAGGGGATAGAGAGGACACAGTAAGTGACCTCCTTGCCCACTATGGGAGGTCAGGAACCCCACCCAGACAGAATTGATGACATCTCTATTCTTTTCAAGGCATATAAAAATAAAATATAGTTTATAGGAGCACTGCAAACAAATATGATATTTATCACCATATTGACACAAATACGAACAACGTTTATTATAAGAGCATCTACAAGCTTTGAAAAGAATTTTGACAGGAATGTTGACATTTTGGGATAAGTTACTTATTGTTCCTTTTTTTTTTTTTTTTTTTTTTTTGGGGGGGGGGGGGGGGGGGGGCAAACTTGCTTTGTACAATCAGAATCAGAAATTCCTATAAAACATGCTCCAAAGCTGGTAATTAGAATTGCACTTTCTCAAAATCGTATCTTTGTGAAATCATTTGCTTAGGATTATAAAAAAAGGATTTCTGTTTAATCATACCAGGTAAGTAGAACGTTTAACAGTTAGAATGATTTCAGAAATTCACACATTCTTTTTTCATTTTGGACCACCTTTAAACTACAAATAAAACACCCTAATAAGAGGATGGAAAATGAAACGTTTGCCAGACATAGAATGGCGATGTCCAAATCACACTGACATTGTATACTTTCTTTTAAATGAAACTATTTGTAAGTTGCTGACAAAATATCAAGGCTATTTTGTTGTTTGTTTTAAGAGTTAAACAGTGTGTGAGACACATTTAAAGTAGTCCTTCAAAGTCATGAGGCTCATGGAGCCAGAGTTTATCCCAATTTTATTAGCTTCAAAAAGTACTTTTTGTCAGATCCAACAGAACCAGCTACCCAATCACTGTTGGGTGGACACGGGGGGTTCAGAAAATAATCTCGACTGCAAATGGGATTGATCTCGGTCCCTTTGCTGGTGAAGCGAGTGCTCTACTGAGCTATCGGGACCCCCTGCGACAAATGTAGGTCAGTAAAATGATCTACCATGATCCTTAAGACTATTAAGCACACTTAAAGCTTTAAAAATGAAGTGAAAAGGATGCCCTTATTTGTTACAGACGAAAAGTAGAAAAAAAAAAAGATCTACGAACAGGAAACTAGCCTATAAACTTGATTTTCTTAACAACCCTTATCCTACATAGAACAAAGTAGTTCCACAGGGTCAATATAGAGTCAAAATAACAACAACAATAAAATTTTTAAAAAATTGTCTCAAAATTGATTTGAAATCGGTTCATTGAAGATTGCATGGGCCAGTTGATGAATCGCAGCCTTATTTAAATTGGGGGGGGGGGGGAAAGAGGCTTTAATGGAATTCAGAGAGAGAGTGTGTGTGTGTGTGTGTGTGTGTGTGGATTGGTTTGCACTTAATAGGGATAAAATGGTATATCTAGCAGAAAGGCTCAAGAGAAAGTAAGAAAAAGGGGATGACTTTAACAGAGATGATCAGTGGACCTTGTGTCTAGTCTGAAATCAACTAAAGAGTTCCATACCGACATAACCCTCAAATTATTTTCCCCATTTCTGGGAATGCATATCATTTTAAAAAGTGTAATATTTTTTTTTTAAAAAACCAAAGCGCATAATATATGTAGTGGAAGATGAATTTTACAAGTCAAAAGTATATGATCTCTCTAAAATTAAAAAAAAATTATATATCTGATTAGTTCCCACTCAGTAAAATACTCCACGCACGGCTCAGCCAATCCCAAATTGTCCATTTCCAGAACAAGGACACAAAGCCATCATATGGGGCTGAGCCAAAAAGGTCATTTTTGTAGAATTCCGACACACAAAAAAGATATATATCAATATCAACAACAGAATCTTTTCAAGGTATTGACTCACTCAACCCTAACACCGATTATATCCGTAGTTTACTTGGGTTACTTTTACCCCAAGCCTATCTATTACATTTTTTTGGGACAAATTATAGGCGTAGTATCAAAGCTAATGTTTTTAATTTTTGCATGTTAATGATAGTTGAATAAAACTATCTATGCACATGCTCATTTTTAATACATTTTTTTCTCCCAATTTTGAAAAGTTTCAAAAATCTCTAGGATTGAGTGAGTTAATACGCGTTATAAATAATATTCCACAGACTAAGCTTTAAGTTATAACCTGGTTATGTAAGCAATGTCAGAGTCAAACTACCAAAAGAACATTTTTAATTGTGTTCTAACCGTTAAAGTATGTACTGAATAAATAACAACATAACTGTCATAATATGGTTGCCAAAACATTGTGAAACTCATTAAGTATGCACAGCCAAGCAATGAAATTGAGCCATAAAATTGTGTGTATAATTCTAGATTTTTATCTACTTTTTTTTTTTTTTTGCCATTAATACTTTAACTTCAAAAAGAAAAAAAAGAAAAAGAATTTATATCAAGACATGCCATATGTTACTCACATTATTTTTGGTAATGTCTGAGTGACTCTTCTTGTGTAACCTCAGATTTTGGCGACTGGTATATTTTTTCCCACAGATTAAACACTCATAAGGCTTAATTCCTAAATGAGCTCTAGAATGGCACGTCAACTCTGCACTAGTAACAAATGCCTTTCCACATGTTTTACATTCAAATGGTTTCTCTCCTGAGTGAATCATCATGTGCCGCTTGATGCTAGAAGTACTGCAAAAAGATTTTCCACAGATGCTACAATGATATGCTCTTTCACTTGTGTGGGACCTCATGTGAAAAACATAAGCATTCTTTTGAGCGAATGACTTTTCACAAACATTACATGAATATGGCTTCTCTCCAGAGTGCAAGCGCATGTGAATTTGAAGGTAACCTTTTCTAGTGAATGTTTTTCCACAGACTGAACAATGGCCTGCTTTTCTCTTAGGGCCTTTGTCCGTGTGAATTTTTTTGTGCGCTCTTAGATCACCAGCTCGACGAAATGACTTTCCGCACACTGTGCATTCAAATGGCCTTGCCTCTGAATGTATCAGCATGTGTTCCTTCAGACCTGGTTTGTGTTTGAAAACCTTCTCACATATTACACATTTGAATGTCCTTTGCCCAGGATGGGTTTTTTGATGAATTTTCAGAGCAATGTCACTGAAGAACACCTTGTCACATAATAAACATTTGTGGGGCTTTTCATCGGAATGAACATTCAAGAGGTCATCTTCTGAGTGATTCATTGAGCCTGTACTTTGGCCATCTTCAGAATGGTGTTCTATGTGTTTTTTCAAGGATGCTTGATCGCAAAAATGTTCATCACAGATGAAACATTTGTATAGGTATTCTCCTGTATGAGTTAACATGTGTCTTTTTAAGTTTGAATCATTTGCAAAGGTCTTGAGACAAATTTGACATTGAGATATGTGGCTTTCTTCCTTATGTTTATCCAAATCCAACTTATGATTAAATTGCCTGTGGCATTTGTTACATTTATATGGCATCTGCGTATGGATTTTCAAATGCGTTCTCAAATATTCATCACTAGAAAATGCTTTCCCACAGATCTCACATCCGAAAGATTGTGTAAAAGTATCTGTATTTGAATGCTTACTCAAATATTCAGTATTAGAAAAAGCATTCCCATAAATCTCGCACTCAAATGGCATTTTACCATTACTCACATGTTTCTGTGAATGTCTTTTCAAATATCCTTGTTGAGAGAAGGCTTTGCCACAAGTCTCACATTCAAAAGGCTTTGCTATAACTGAGTGAATTTCCATATGTTTATTTAGATATTTCCTTTGATTAAATACTTTTGCACAGACTTTGCACTGGAAAGACTTTTCCGCTTCGCTCTTATCCTCCCGACTTTGTGATTGTGAAGGTTGATATGGTTCAATCTTATCAATTGGGCTTTCAACATCTTGGCAAAGGCTTGTATCGGTGGAAAACATATTTCCAGATACTGTATAAATAATATTATGTGGTCTTTCCTCTGAGTCCGAGTACGTTTTAACATGGCTTTGTTGTGATGAATTACTCAAAAATTCTCCCCCACTCGGTGGACAGCCAAATTTGGTGACTGTGTGGATTTTGTTGTGTGCTTGTAGAGATTCTTGACTTAAAAATGTCATTCCACACGTTAAACAATTCAGTTTTGTTTGTCTTTGAGTACAAGTCAAGAAATGTTTTAATTTTGATGATTGCAAAACATCCTCTCCACACAGATGGCACTTGTATTCACCTACTGTGTCAGTGTTAATTGTAGCAGGGTCTGCAAAATTGAGACCAGTGGTTTGTATTGAAGGCTTGATGCTATTACGAGGTTCGTCACCAAAGTCGTTTTGATCCTCTGAAGGAAGCTTATCACTGGTTGAAATGTTACCTCCATTTACAATACTAAAACTCGAGTCTGAAATAGAGAGAGATGGAAATAATAGTGTGTCAAAGTAAGCAGCCATGACAGGAATTTGTGTTGAAAAACGAAATTACAGCATATAACATGCTGGCAAAACTTTAAGCTTGTTTCTATGGCTATAACAGCCGTTGCAACACTTTCTGGTAATTTCAGTGCCAGTAAAAGGGAAAATGTGACAGTAAAAAGAAAGATAATTTCATTCACTTTGAAACAGATAAAAATTGAAAACAAATCCCTCAATGCTCAGCCCAAGAACGAAATTTTATCTATTTTATCAACAACAAAAAAAAAAAACAAAATAAAAAACAATAGGAAAGTGCATGCTTCACTAAAACGTCAAACTAAGAAAAATTGGGCACAATTGTGATAAAAAGCATCCATGGAAAGATACAATTTGAAATATTTAGTGTGACATGAAACCATAAATTCATTTTACTGGTACACTTACAAACTAAAATTATTTTGTATGTTTTTAAGGGTTTTACACCACTTGCGACTCATTTCGGTCATTTCAGCCCCAGTAAATAGGACAAATTGGGATAGTCAAACAAATTCTAGATTTACAATTGAAAGCAGACAAGAAAAAGTAAGACAAAGGTGAATGGTTTAAATAGGGAACAGATGCAGATTCCAAGAGCACACCATCAGTGTTCTTAGTCTGAGATCACCAAAATGTCTCATCCTGACACAAGCACAGGTCCCTACTACTACTAAGATGAATTCCCTTGGAAAATATGACAGAAAACCCGAGTCTGGATAATTAATCATTATATGGCCGAATTTAGTCTCCAAAAAATCTGAATATATTGATTCAATCTGTAAAAGCGGCATGTATGTCTACCGCAACTCAAATATCTATAGAATCAGACTAAAAGCCTTGCATTATTTAAATAAGACTCCATGATCTGAATACTGGTTACCACATACAGAACATTTGTGACAAACCCTTTTTTTCCCTCATGGATGAAAATATGTCATTTTAAACCTGCTGCAGCAGAGCTACCACTCAACCACAGACTGACTTTATCAAGTGCAAAGAGTCCATGTCTTTCGAGCCAGGCAAATGCCAACGACATTTGAGTGAACACTCAATTACAAATCAAGGAGTCAACTCTAGTTCCCCTCTACAGGTTTTATATTCTATTCTTGTGAATTAATATGCTTGACAAGTTCACATTACTATTGACAGGGCTTTTATCATGCATTGAAATAAAATGACGTTAGACATCTGGAGTTGCCTTCAAATATTTCCCAAAATATTGAGCACATGTTTGTCTTTCTTTTGTTTTGTTTTTAAGGGTTTTACAGTAAAGGGGAAGAAATTGGGATAGTAAAAAGTTCTAGAATTACAATTAAAGTACGCAAGAAAAAGTAAGACAAAGTTCAAATCAGTTCAAATAGGGAACAGATGTAGATTCTAAGAGCATACTATCAGTGTACTTAGTTTGTGATCACCAATTTATCTCATCCTGACACACTCAGAGCAACGCACTCAAATGTTTACAAATCTTATTTATGTAAAACATAAATAATACAGTGCACAACAGAGAGATGATTTACAAGACAAAAAATATCATCTCCCAAACCTTTACATTTGACTGTTTCCCTCCTAGCCAGGGTATCCAGCCAGGACCAGGACAACGCCAAGTAATTGGAAAACAGATATACAGAATGAAGATGCCTCCCAGCCCACAATGGGAGGTCAGTTGTCTTTCTTTCTAATGGCTCTCCTCATATATATCTTCGTAATGAGCTATGACCTGAAATGAATATCCCTCCAAAGTTTTGAACAATCAATTTTTTTCTACTACTTACTTCTATTCATTCCCTACACGTCATGTGTATTGACACATGATACATTGGTATGGCATAATCTTTTACACACACAAACACACCCAACACTTATCTTCCTTTGCATTTTCACCAAAGTGAAATAAGATAGCTTAAAGAGATCAATGCAATATTACTATTTCAGAGCAATACCAGTCCTATGATACTGAGCAGCAAGCCCTTCGTAAGCTAATGAATAGATTCCATTCATTGACAACATAGTAGTCTTCCAGAGCCACTGTGCTCATGGAGTCATGTGTTTGTGTGTAAGGTTTTGGACTGCCTCGCTACACATTTAAGTCATTTCAGCGCCCTGAATGAAAAGGAACAAAATTTCTAGATTTACAATTAAAAGGGCAAAAGTAAAAGTAGGACAAATGGGAATGATGTCAAAGTAAGACAAAGGAGAATGGTCTAAAGTAAGACAATGGTGAATGGTTCAACATGGAAAAGACGTATATTCCAAGAGCACACTCAGTGTACGTAGTTTAAGGTCACCTAAAAGTCTCATCAATAATATAATCAAACACATAGCATAACAATACATAACAGAGAGATGATTTACAAGGAAAAAATATCATCTCTTAAAATTAATACACATTTGACTTTCCCTCTTAGACTATGGCAGGGACCAGGACAAAACCAAATAATCCCATTCCAAAACAAAGGCAGAAAGCAACTCAGAAAACAGATATTGTAGGGGGATAGAAGACGCAGCAAGTGAGTTCCTGCCCACCATCGGAGATCAAAATTCTCCCGCTCATGGAATTTATCCTGGTTTTTGAAGTGTGAGACGGACAATGCCAATTGCTTGCTACCCTTTGGATAAGACACTAGCCTTTTGAAAAATACTTTTCACCAGATCGATCAAACTCAGTTACCAAATCACTGGTGGGTGGACAGGGGTTCTGAAAAAATAGTGACGACACCAGGGATTGACCTCAGTCCCTTTTGTTTGTTTGTTTTTAAGGGTTTTATGGCGCTTGCGACACATTAGGGTCATATCAGCATCAGTAAAAAGGAAGAAAATAGGGAAAGTAAAAAGTTATAGAATTACAATTAAAGTACCCACGAAAAAAGAAGACAGAGGGGAAATTTGTTCAAATAGAGAAGAGATTTAGATTAAAGAGCACCCTATTAGTGTACTTAGAGATCGCCTAAACGTCTCATCCAGACACAAGCACAGGTCCCCAGTAAGAGGAATACACTCAAATTTTTACAAATCATATATATGTACAACAAAGATAATTGGATAATACAGTGCAAAACAGAGAGATGAATTACAACACAAAAAATATCCTCTCCCAAAACTCTAACTATACAATTGACTGTTTCCCTCCCAGCCAGGGCCATGATAAAACCTAGTAATCTCATTCCAAGACAAAGAAAGAAAGCATTATATTGATAGAGGGGGATAGGAGGCACAGTAAGTACCGCCCTGCCCACTATTGGAGGTCAGGAACCCCACCCAGCCTCAGTCCCTTTGTGTGTGAAGTGAGCAATCACAATCTCTATTGATAACATAGTAAAGATGAAGAGACAGTGTCTGAAGCAAAGATGAAAAGTAAAGCCAATTATCACAGATGTATATGGATTGCCCTGTAAGTCAAAAGTCACATATTGATTATGCTAAAATTTAAGTTACAGTTCATGAGGTGAGACGAGGTACGAGGTGAGCCCTCGTGGTTCGAATAAAAATTCTTCGATTGAACACAGAATGGACTTGCTTATGATATGAACCAGTACCATTTTCATGTAATTGACACAACAGATAGTTCTCTAAAGCAAAATAATTTACTTTGCATAATGCATCTTCATGAGGGTATTGGTCTGCTCGGTTATGAAGAGAAAATAAATGTATTTATCATGCCTTGAATTTAAAAAAAAAACAGTTCAATATCTTTGTTTATTCTGTTGTGTTGCAGCATATGTGTTGATCGCATTAATATTGTTCCTTTTTAAAATAAAAAAAAATATTATAAAGATTTCTAGATTAGTTCATTTTCATTAAATGTATATTTGTAGAGAAATCCACTTACTATTTTGTAAACAAGTATTGGTTATTTGTTTTTTCTTTGCAAAATGTTGAAGGCACTAGGTACTATACTCAATGTTTGACTGCAGTATGGTTTCTTCATTTGCAATGTTCTTAATATGGTCTTTCATTATTTACTAATCCATGCAATACATTTTGTAATGTATAAACAATATGAATTTTGTATTTTTTATAAGCAGGAGCAAGATAATAATAATAATAATAATAATAATAATAATAATAATAATAATAATAATAATAATAATAATAATAATAATAATAATAATAATAATAATAATAATAAAAATAATAATGATGATGATGATGATGATGATGATAATAATAATCTCTTATCCTATCGTTGCCTGTAATATATACATATATACTCTGTTAGTGAGCATAAATTTAATGTGTCTCTTCTTTATGAGTTCTCAAATGCCTTACAAGTACAGATCTATCTGTAAAAGCCTTTCCACAAATTGAACATGAATAAGGTCTTTCCCCCAAATGAATTAACAAATGACGTTTTAAGTTGGACTTTTGTGAAAATGCCTTGTCACATATTGGGCAATCAAATGATTTTTCTCCTGCATGACTTTTCATGTGTTCTTCTAGGATTGAGCGTTGAAAGAAAAATTTTTCACACTCTGAGCATTTATATAGTCTTTTTCCGATGTGTCTTCTCATATGTTGTTGAAGTGTTTTATCGTCATAAAATGTTTTTGTGCAGATTGAACAAGCATGAGATTTTTCCCCTGTATGCAACAAATTGTGCCTTTTGTACTTGTGTAAAATGCTTCACCACACATTGGACATCCGTATGGCTTTTCTTTCGTGTGTATCCTCAAAGTGTGCTCTTGCAGATCCCGTTTACTCCGAAATGCTTTTACACATGATGAACATTTATACTGTCCCTCATTGGAGTGGATCCTCATGTGTTTGACAAGGCTGTTACGTTCAATAAATGCTTTGGCACACACAGAACATTCAAAGGGTTTCTCTCCAGTATGGATTTTCATGTGTGTGTGAAAGTAAGCTAGTCTAGAGTACCAGTTCCCAAACGTCAAACATTTGTACGGTTTCTCTCCAGTGTGACATCTCATGGGTCGTTTCAAATCACAGTGTTGTAAGAATCCTCTGTCACATATTGCACACTTATGAGGTTTCTCTCCTGAATGGGACTTGGTGTGTCGGAACAGTTCATCTCTTTGAAAAAACGCTTTCCCACATTGTGAACACACAAACGGCCTTTCCAATGTATGAGTTCTCATATGCCGAATAAGACACAATATGCCTTTTTACACATCGAGCACTCGTATGGCTTCTCTCCTGTATGCAACCTCATGTGTATTTGTAAAACAGACATAAAAGTAAAGACTTTTCCACACAACAAACATTTGAATTCCATAGTAGATATTTGCTTGAATTTAGGAGATTGACCTGATATAAGTTCAGATGACCCCTAATCATTGCCATTCTCAATTCCAAAAAAAGACTTTAACTCTGTTGGGACAGTAAACCCATTGGTAACATCAACGCCTGAAACAAAGATTTAAAATTCCATCCAAAAAGAGTGTATAACAGCCTGCTTACTGAGTGAGAAGTACACACATTTACAGGAAATCTTCATCATTGTACATTACGGCCACAAATAAGATAAAATTGATTTTCATCTGGTAAAATGGAGGACTGGTTGCCATACACACATAGTTAATCATTCTACTTATTATATATATAAATTCACTCACTTTAAAGTAATGAGTAAAATTCAACGGTAACTCAAGAACCAATGAAATTGAAAACATGTTAAAATGTTTTATCACACCTCAGTTTTTAAATTATGTTCCAGAGTTGCGATTGAGAAATTTTTCATCAAAATCTTGTTTGTTAGAATGAAGATGATACAAACTCAACAACAATATACTAAAATACACTGGCAATTATTAAAGCTTAATCTTAATCATTACAACAACAACAAAAAACAAAAAAAAAATAAAAAAAATAAAATAATAATAATAATAATAATAATAATAATAATAATAATAATAATAATAATAATAATAATAATAATAATAATAATAACAATAACAACAACAATAATAATAATAATAATAATAATAATAATAATAATAATAATAATAATAATAATCATCATCCAAAAAGAGAAAAGCAGTAATGCTGAGGCAGCTCAAGTTCAAGCACGACATTTACACAAGAATTCCTTATAAAGAAATTCACCCAAACAATTACAATATTATTAAATATATATATATATATATATATATATATATATATATATATATATATATATATATATATATATATATATATATATATATTATAGACTGCCCCAAACATTGTGGTAAATATTTTAAATAATATATATATATATATATATATATATATATATATATATATATATATATATATATATATATATATATAACAAATAGCATGGTGATTATCTACAAGATGAAATATAATTTCCAAAAATAAAAATATAAATAAGACATGCAGCTTAGTCATGTTAAGTGTGTGATATCTGCCAGGGCCAGGATAAAACCAAAACAGAGATTCATTCCTGAACAAAAAAGAAAGTAGCCTGGATAGGAAAAGATTTATAGGAAGAAAGAGGAAAGCATAGCAGATACTCAACCATAACAATTGTTGTGGCCCAAGAACTAGAGAGTTTTCTCAAAGTCTACACCAGATTGAATAAAAATAAATATTTAATAATTTGAAAAAGGAAATCCTAAGAAAATTATCGAAACTGCAAGAGAATACTTTCAAGCCTTTAATTTTCTGAAATTAATTGATGAGAATAGTGTTAACAAAAATGAAAAATCTCCCAAAGACCAAAGTTACAACTCAACTCCCTTGAATATGAGCTTTCAAAACGTTGGTGTAAACATTAGAGAATGATATAATTGTGGAATTGCTTCAATTCCTTGCCCAATAAATTATTTTTAATTGTGAGGTTCCGTCAAATAATCGCAGGTTCTTGCAATAAAATCAGTAAACAGTTTTAAATGACACACAAATATGTATAACATTCATTGTTTAAAATATCTGAGAAAGAAAGTGATGAGAACTGATCGCCTGTTAGGCTGTCAAATGAGTAAAAATAAACAAATAAATACATTAAATTCAATGCTAATAATGAAGTAGTAAACATTTTTTAAAACATATGAATTCAAATACGTTATGGTCAGTATTGACAATTTCCTGACCTTCAAATAGCAGGTAGACCATACAAACAAACAAAAAAATTTTAAGCGGGATAGATAACGGCTATATGTTTTGGGAATACATTGCTCTTCTCAAATCAGCCAAAGGACTATAGTCCTTATATACCTCATTTATACAAAGTGAAAAAACTTTTTTGGTTGCAACTGTACTGTCCACAAACTCAAAATAGTCGCTCAACCACCCCAGGAGATGATTGGATGGTATACAGATAAGGAGAAATTGTAATAAAAATTCATTTCTAAGAAAAGCTGCACGAGCTCTTGATGAAAAATAACAACAAAACAACAACTATGAGAGAGAGGGAGAGGGAGAGAGAGAGAGAGAGAGAGAGAGAGAGAGAGAGAGAGAGAGAGGGAGAGAGAGAGAGAGAGAGAGAGAGAGAGAGAGAGGGAGGGAGGGGGGGGGGAAGAGAGAGAGAGAGAGAGAGAGAGAGAGAGAGAGAGAGAGAGAGAGACTATCATGATTAAGTATAATCAGATGGAAACTTGCCTCAAACGGTGATAAAACTGATTATCAACTATCATCATTATTAGACATTACAAACAATGCACTGATTATAAGATAATCAAGTGCACAATACTGGATTGCTACAAGATCACATGATCGAAATCCGAAGTGCACAATACTGGATTGCTACAAGATTGCATCATCGAAATCCAAAGTGCACCATACTGGATTGCTACGAGATCACATGATCTAAATCTTGTTCGGTTGAAGTTCAATTTGGATTCAGCAAAGTCATAAACATAGAATTTTTTTTTAAATGCAATTTTCATTTAAAAAATCTCCCCAAAACATTTTCTTTCACTAGATATCTTTTGTGTGTACTTTTTTACAGGTAGATGATTCACA
>NC_088368.1:24612891-24622891 GCF_034508935.2 Berghia stephanieae | reverse complement strand
GCTTTTGATATGTTTATTCAGGTTAACTCGTTCAATATTATTACGGTTGTCATTATTGTCCTCCTGATCTGAGACCTCTTCCTGTTTTATTAGGGTGTTCGAATTCTCCTCCTCCATTGTTTCTCCTGCTCGGTCCATAGCAGCTAGTCTGTGAGAAACAAGGAAATAATTATAAAGATTGGTAAAGAGGATTAAATGTGACAATCCTCATCAAAACAGTAATATGAGTCGCTACAATACATTCTACATCATGGAGGCATGAATGAAAAAATAATATTCAGCTCGGATTTACTGTTTATTAAAAGTACTTAGTCTTGAATCATTAAAAAGCCTTTATAACCTTCTGAAAATTTTCCTTTGACATTCTATATTGTCTCGAACTTCTTCCTTGTAAAGTTAGTGCATTAATGTCACACATGATATGGTTCATAGGATCAAGCATTTACCATCATTATTGTGTGGCCAGTATAGTGACAGTGATGTGTAGAATGCATGAATTTGATCAGAATTTTCCTCAGAGATGTCAACTACAATTACTATACTTTTGTTCCTAATCATAAATCGCTGAAGCATAGATGCCTACTCGAAAAGAAATTTGGTTAACATCCTCACTCATACTCATATATCAAGAAATGAATTGCTTGTGCCATAATCCATAAAAACTTTACTAAAAGAGTTTTTTAATAGATATATTGGTCTAAAACAATGATGACCTCCATGTTCCAAGACTTCTCTCAGCTGATTGAAAACGTGGAGAGAGGTCGATAGAATTAGCTTCCACTTCTTCAGAAGTTACATACATGAATCTTATGACATGTATACTGCTAGATCACCATTCATAAAATTGTTTTGGGGATAAGATCTGGTCGTCATATGGAGCCTGTAGACTTGATAGAGCTGCTAACCATTTCACAGTTCCCCCAATTCCATTACCAAGGCAAATTCCCACGGCTTGTTGCAATAAAGTGCCATTCCGAATGCAATCAATAATCTTCATGATGATGACATAGGTTTGAAAATTTTTTGTAGTTTTTGTATTAGTGATGCTGCTCCATCACTGAAGTAAATCACTTTATCTATGCTACGGAGAGATGACTTCAAATGTCCCACTATGTGGGACTAAATGTATGCACAGCTGCAATGTTTTGTGATAAATCGTCACTAATGATACAAATACTAATGTGATTTAATTGTCCATTCTCTTTGTAATAGATAACAAAAGGATAAAGTATAGATTGCGTATTGTCCCAAATATGTCCCTGGACAACATCTTGAATGATAAAAGAATAATTTTCAGCAAAATCTAGAACTGTGGCCTCTGTGTCATTACTCAGGGTGTCTTTCACATGGTTGTGATATACAGCTTGATACTTTGCAATTCAATAAAGTTATTTGGTGTAAGGTCATGATGCAGTTTTCAATAATTTCAACAGTATCTTCCAGTGTTAATAAAGTAGCTCTGTCAGTATGCATCTACTGTTTGCATGTATGCACATCATCAAGTTCAAGATCATTAAAACTTAGAGATAATCTGTCATCAAGAAATGCTTTCAGATTGTCTGTTAAATAAAACAAAATAAAATTCCCTTTATTCATACTCTAGGGGAAATTTTTTGTAGAGTCTACTCGAAGAGAAGACTGGAATAACTCAGGCAACAGCCGCAGTGCAGCACCGCAAATTGAGCTAGAACGAGGTGACTTGCTCAAGGCCACACATCGCAGCTGTGGGTGATCGAACTAGACCTGTAAATGAGCTCTATAAAAATTGACTGAAACTCTTCGACAAACTGAAGATTCAATTATTTTTTAAAAAATAAGGGCATCATTGGAGAGGAGAGTGATAAATGGGAAATTCCATGAAAATGTCAACCGAAGGGGTGTTTTATAAATTCTTAATAACATATTAAAATTTGGTACCAATTTGTTGGAAAATCATTCAGGATTATGAATATAAGGATATTTCGTGCATATTTGTGGTACAGGATGCTTATTGTAGCTTTATGTAAGGGCATCCCCTATTTGAAGAACGAAAAGAATATTTTCTCAATATTATAAATCTTGCAACTTCTACAAAATTATAGCCACCTTTGCTGTTGTTTATTGATATTAAAACAATTATAAGTATCAGGAACCTATATAAACATTCAAATTTGCGATTTTAATGAAATGTTGTCCTCATCGGTCGTTTTAATGACCTTGGGAAATTGTATGTCAGTCCGTTACCATTAAAACAGTATTTTTTCATCTACGAAAGATGTGATAGTTGTACAGACTCACTATTTCAGATTTTCTGTTCTTAAATGAATGGCTTTAGCACTGTAAGATAATTTTTCAAGAAATTTATCATTTAAGGTACTTTTGTTGGGTAACGGACTGACATTTTTTAGGGTAACGGACTGACAGTAACAGACTGACTAATTCTATTTTAATTAAAAAACAACATATACAAGTTGTTTTTTAAGTCTCAAGAGTAATGCCCACTCCAATGTGTTTCAACTGATCAGGCAGCCATTTTATAAACATTTGGATCATAAAATTTCAAACACTGGTCTTCAACATCAAGCCTGCTATTTTGCAATAGGTAAGTTGAATCTTTTAAAGCTTATAAATCTTTTGATCACTTGAAGATTTTTGCTATGTTTGAATTGAGGGAAAAACATTGTTTATTGTTCTATAATATCCTTATGACAATGGAGCCAGTAGTAGTCTTCTGTTAAAGGGGCAAGAAACCCTGGGAGAAAAAAAAAAAAGAAATCAAACATTTAAATTAATGTGAAGAACTTTTGAGTCACTGAGGCTTTAAATGTAGTGGGTCTGCAAGCTGTTTAGCTGTGTATAATGTCAATATTTTAGTTGTTACAAAGTAATGTGATACAAGTTAGAAATGAGTTTTATTTTCTTAGTTTTGCTATATTATTTTTAAGAAAACGATTTGCTTTTTAATTCCGATTTGACTTTCATAGCTTATAATGTAATTTCACTCAATTTCTTTATTCACAGGTTCAAGATGCCTACTCTATCCATGGTTCAAATAATCAAGAAAGACTGAAAACTGATGGGCATTACGACATTGTTTAGGAAAAAGATAGGCAACAAAAGCAGGAGTCTCAAAGAAAACTTGAAAGTGATTGTAAAGGACGCTTAAAAGAAATAATGGGATTTTTCAAGCAAAATGGAAAAAAAAAAGAGAAAAGCCGATCAATCTACAACTCAAAAAGAAAGTAAACCAAGCACACCTAACTCCACATTTGCCTCACATTTCAGCACAGGAAAGTAAAATACTGAATTCAACTTTGGGTTTGAGTGTCTACAATCCTCCCAAAAAATTTTAAAAAAATTAAACTATGCCTGTACTGCTAAGGCCATCCAATACATCAACCAATTGTTTTTGAAATATTTTTATCATGGAAATGGGCTTTCAAGATGAAATAAAATAATTTGATCGAAAATTTCTATTTGGACAAGAAGTACTTTTGGCGAGCACCAAAGGAAAAAGATTTCATAATTGTGAGAGATGAAAAAAGAGAAAGGACGAAAATTCAAAAAAGTTTCCTGTAAAAAACCCTGAAAAAGAGGTTGTCAATTGTTAGTGAATTTCATCCAGGAATCAAAATTGGCTTAAGTTTATTTTGCTCCCTCAGAACCTCAGAATGTTTTTCTAAGAGAAATCCCACAATCTGCATAGGAAAATTGTAACAATCAAGGATAAAATGCTCCAAATGAAATTTTTGAAGATCTTTTTCAGATCTTATAACTGGCTTTCTGGTCAAGTGCAGATGAGGAAGAGATTGACTGCAAATACTATCGACCAGATTGCAGTGACGATCATGGCCTATTGACAATTCCTAAGCTTGAGGACTCAAGATGAAATACAGAATAAAAATTAAGCTTCAAAAATCAGTACCAAAAGAATGTTAAACCTTCCCCAGTTTTAAAGTCCTTTCTTATCTAAATTTTTTTTTTTTTTTTTGATAATTTAATTTCATAGTTGAAATAAAGTTCCTGTTTGACTGTGATAGAATAGATTTCAACTCCACGAATCATTATTTCATTATTTAATTTTTTCAAAAGCAAAGTTGGGATTGAGGTAATCAGATGTCACCCATCGAGTTACTCATCATACCCAATGTAGCTTGACATCCATATAAGGAAAGAGTATTGGTTTGATCAATCACACTGGGTATTCAGTGTTGCTCATAATTACATAATTTGTTCTTTGCTCTGGATTTTATGTAGTAACTGTTATTCCGAGTAATAAAATTAAGAAGTGTCAGTCCGTTACCCTCCATTTGTCAGTCCGTCACCGACACTTTTTCTAAGACTGCAGATTCAAATTTTGGACAATCTTTTAAATATTGCTAGTGGGTGAACAACATCTCATGGTTACTATAAAAGAACTTATTTGTTACTGGAAGGTTTAACTTCAGAAAGTTTGATCCATCTACATATAAAATTGAAAAAGATGGATTTTCTGATGTCAGTCCGTTACCAACATTATAATGTCATAAAAATTCAAGTTGATAAAGATTCATCTTTATCCTTTTGATATATGATAAGGGCGGACATGATACATGTGCATGGGAAATATTAGCTCCATACAATAAATACATTGCATTTCAGAGCACGAAATGTAAGCATTTTTGGTCTGATTTGTCAGTCCGTTACCCGTGGAATTTCCCAAATACAATATATCAAAATAGTGGGTGTTATTTCTTACTGGAAGTATGACTGCCATAATTTGATGTAGAAGAAATGCTAAATAAGCATGTCATTCATATAGGTAAAGATGACTTCATCAAAGTCAAATTCCTGCCTCTGGAATTTTTTTGACATAGAAAAATAATCATCATTATCATCTTTAACTTTTAGCCATGACCAATTGAATTTATTCCTCACACTCAAGGGACTCACATCTTTATCGATGCTCGACAAGTCTGAATTGCGATCCACGAACAGCTCAGCCATTGTGAGAACATTAGAATAATGTAGCAATGAGCAAACTTGATTTTCAATCAGTAAATGACAGAGAAAAAATAACTTAAATAAATATGACTTCAGGCCAATACACTGAATTATTAAGTAGAAGTGAATTATCAAGAAGAAACTTCGGCAGGCGTAGCGGAAAAATTCAAAGAATCGAAATGAAGGTAAATCGCCAGAAAACAGCAAGCTCGCTTGGGCTTGAGGAAAACAATGCCAGAAAACGTCCTGATTTGCACGGGAATTAATTAGGCTACTTACCATTGTTCCTTATGATCAGGTACTCTCAGTGAAGAAACGGTCAACCAGTTTGTTTACAACGTGAGGCAATCGAAATGTGCTTGTAGCAATCTATCCTAACTTTCGATTTGAAGATGTCTACATAACGGACTTGCGGCATTCGCAATTTACTTTATCATACTTTTGAGACTCCCCAGGTAAATGTGGTCAATTTTGGCATAGATGAAACAGTGAACTTTATCGCTCGGTGGCTCAGTTAAAATTGGCTACAGTTGGGATCACGACGGTTTGGAAAGTGAAAAAATAATTTAACGAAGGATGTGTGAAAATACCCAGGGAAGTGTTCAGACACGCCTTTTATAAAAAGCGTCGCTTTGTCTTGGCAATATATACATCGTTAATATAAACGGTCCCCATGAGCTATGCGTAGCGCTGTGGAACACTCCTAATTATTTTACGGTCATTCGACTACGATTTGTGAATTCTTTCTTTTTTTATTTCTTTCTTTCTTTCCTTTTTAAATATTTGAATTTGACAAATTGACTGATTTCAGTTAATTGACTGAGAATTTACAGGTCTATCGAACTCGGTACCTTCGGGGTACGAAGCAAAGACTGTACCCCTGAGCCATGCTGTTCTAGGACATTTTTCACAACGATGAAGCATAAATTCTGGATTTTCACCTTCACTGAGTCCCTACCACTACCACCAGTATATATCACTCATAAGAAAAATATGTTCTAGTTTTAGTAACATCGTCAATGACGATTCTGAAGTGACATACGACGTATGTTACATACATTGCGCTTTTATGTCAATAGCACTTCCCAACATTTTTTGGAGGCCTTTTTTTCACCTCCCCCATCTTAGAAGGGGGATATGTTTAAGAAATTTCAACATTTCGATTTCTGAGTTACCCAATGATATTTTATATGAAGTGGTGCAACATAATTGTTAAAATAGCCTACCAAGATATTATCACTGTATGGTGACAATCACCTACCAAGTTATCACCATACGATGAAAATAGCTTACTACACATTATCACCATACGGTGAAAATCGCTTACCGAGATATCACCTTACAGTGAAAATCGCCTACCAAGGTATGACCATGCAGTGAAAATAGCAGCTTCCATGGCAAAGTTCAGTACCGACTACAAAAAAGAGAAAGACATTTTATAATGTACACACCACCTCATTTTTTTGAGAGGCTGCCCAGCTTGTGACAGACTCCAGATTAGCGCAAGTAGGCCTTAGATGATTTCTTTGCCTTCCTTTGTGAGGTTGTAAATCTGATGTACAAAATGATGTACAATTACTTAAATGTTATGTTGTCAGGCAAATAAGAAATCAAGATCCCAGTTTGTTTTATTCTAAAATATTTTTGTATATTGTGTGCTATTCATTTCAGCCCTTCAATTTACTTTTCTAATAGCTTCCAGTTGCAATGAACACGTTTTTCACAAAACTGAGTTGATATGCAGTATACAAACTTTTAATTTTAAAATAAAAGAAACATAATTAATGTCTCAAAAGAAGACTAAGCATGAATATGATTGCCTTGTTATTTTCATTCGAGTATATGGGTATTGATGACAGTAATAATTACAGTACTTCAACACTGTAGTTGTAACATAAGTTTTTCATTCTTCGCCTTCAAACTGGTGGGGGGTAGAGATAGTTGAGATAGTCACTCATGATGTGAATTCAGCTTGTTTCATTTTGTATGCAAATCAAAGCAAATTACTCGGTAAAATTTCAACAATGAATATTTTTTTCGTGAAAACAATTAAAAAATGAATGCACAATCAATCAACCATCATTCATTTACCAATTTACATTTACTCTTTTTGAGAGTGTCAGTGTCAGCTATCACTTCCATCATGCACAGGGCACAGTCGAGACAGGGTCAGCCTGTGACAAACTGGTATTATGCTTCCGTTTTTGGTTTGTTTGTTTTTTTGTATATTTTTTGTTAACTATTTACTAAGGTATCTCTAGGCCTAGGACTAGGAGGGAATCAAACAGGGTGAAAACGAAAAAATGATAACTGATGATAACTGATAAAATGCGGATCTTGGCTTGGGATTTGTGCAGTCGATTGCTGCACACCGACTACACCAGTTAAAATAAGCATTGCTTTATTTGTACTCACATCATTATTCTTTTCGGCCAGTGTTAAAAACACTGAGTGAAATGACAGAAAGAAAAATTACACACTATCTGCACACTTCATTTTAATTTTACTTACACTTTCACTTACACTTAACTTACACGCTTTTTCCCCGGTGATTCTTTTCTCTCACTGACTCACTCTCCATCCAGTCAGTTGTCTTAGTCTCTGCAACATGCAACGGAAGTAGCAAGCAAAATCAAAATATAAATTAAGAATGTCACAGCATCAGACGCTGTTCGTACGCCCTTCCGTGTATTTTTCCCCTGAAACCAAAAGTATATTTTGCTCTTGTTGATTGTCCATTATAACAACTGCCGTTGATTTTTACCCAACAGGGTTGCCAGATTATTTTTCAACAAAATGCCAGGGGAAGACTCAAAAAATGCCAAAACACTCAAAAAGATGCCAAAGCCTGTTGACTCCCACCCCCACTAAGAAAACTACTCACTTTTGATAGACAATTTACTATCATATCCTGGTGGCTTGCGTGTTTTCTTTTCTTTTTCTTTTTTTTTTTTTTTTTGTTTTGTTTTTTTTTTTTTGAATTATACTAAATTTCCTGTTGGGGTAATTATTTACCTACTGACTACTAAGTGGAGTGCTAAACCACTACACCACGGTTGGATTTTAAGAATGAAAAAGAAATGTGAAGATGTTTGTTTTTACGCGTTTAGAAATAATTAAGAAAAGGTGTCATTTGAAGTATAATATACAAGAAAAGAAAATGCCAAATGAAAATGCCAAATGCCAAATGATTTTTCTAATGCCAAACGGTTTTCAAAAATGCCAGATTTTTGGAATCTGGCATTTAAAATGCCAAACTGGCAACCCTGTTACCCAAGTCTTAGTCAGACTTCATAAACCGGACCTGTCAGTGGAAATGATGTCAGATAATATAACTTTGAAATGCCAAACAGAAAAAAAATAAAAGTCAGTAAATCGAGCTCTTACTCTAAGGGAGCTAGACGTCGGAGTTGGCTGTAAATTATCATCTAAATTGCACTAGTGAGCAATCAGCCTTTGGTGTTTCCGTGCAATATTGCCGTTCCATCTGGACATTTCTTTTTTCAAGCGCTATTAGAAATAATTATTTTTAATTAGTATAGATTAATGCAATAATTTCTTAGTTTTATTCTACATCAAAGCAGATATATAAATCATTTATTTATTATCACATTTTCAACTTCTTTTGGTGCTGCATCAACAGTACAAAACACAATTTTATGTTATGTTGACTAATTCAATGCGCAAAATGAGTTTTGAGAGAAAATATCGGAAAGGAAACGACATGAAAACTACCAACTCGACTATTTCATGTCACGAACATTAATATTTTTTTAAAATCCAATTTAGCGATAAAAATGCTTAACTGGCACTTAACTCTTCATCCGGGGTTCTTGTTTATTTACCAAGTTGAGGGAACGCTGTGATTATTCCCAGACACCTGTCTAGGGATAATAAAAATTCGTTATCCCCAGACAGCTATCTGGGGATAACGAATTTTTATTATCCCCAGACGCATATTTGAAACTCCGCTCTTTTAAACAATTATCCACATTCCAGAATATGGAATGTTTCCAAATGCACATAGAAATAAGGAAAGCTAATAAAATATCTGTAAAAACATAAAATTAACCAACATTAAAATCAGTTGTTACTACATATACACAAGATGCGTCGACTTCGAAGTGGGTGTCATGGCCGAATGGTTTAGTCGTCTGCCCTGGAAGTTTGACCAGAATCGATGTTGTGGGTTCGATTCCTGGTAACGTCACTTTTTTTTTTTAACATTCCGTCTTCTTTCTTGCTCGGAACTCGCAGACGACTAAACCATTCGGCCATGACACCCACTTCGAAGTCGACGCATATTGTTTATATGTAGTAACAACTGATTTAATGTTGGTTAATTGCATGTTTGTATTGATATTTTATTAACTTTCCTTATTTCTATGTGCATTTGGAAACATTCTATATTCTGGAATGTGGATAATTGTTTAAAGGAGCGGAGTTTCAAATATATGTCTGGGGATAACGAATTTTCATTATCCCCAGACTCTGGGGATAATCACAGCGTTGAGGGAATTAGGCTAAACCATGCAAATTCGGGTTAAAAGCATGAAAATTTGCATACAGGTTTAACAATACCCATAAAAAATGTTAAATGATTTAGAACCACTCTTGGAATCAATCATAACGTTTTGGTTTAAGGCCTTAGATTTTCCCTATTACAGTTATATTAAACAAGGGAAATAGCTGAATAAATATACATACTTTCTTCACATTGAAGTAGGCGGAATTAGGCTAAAACCGTGCACATTCGGATTGAAAGTATGAAAAATGTATCCATAAAAATGAATGTACATAATAATAATAATAATAATAATAATAATAATAATAATAATAATAATAATAATAATAATAATAATAATAATAATAATAATAATAATAATAATAATAATAATAATAATAATAATAATAATAATAATACTTCCCACTGATATCCACCTCTAATAGTAGTAGTAGTAGTAGTAGTAGTAGTAGTAGTAGTAGTAGTAGTAGTAGTAGTAGTAGTAGTAGTAGTAGTAGTAGTTGTAGTAGTAGT
>NC_088368.1:24602891-24607891 GCF_034508935.2 Berghia stephanieae | reverse complement strand
TATAACTCCTGGCTTTATCAATTTTCCGATCAATTTGATTAATGTCTTAATGGGTTGGAAATTACAAATAAGTGACTGGGTTTCTTACTCACAAGAAATTCAGTGAGTGGAAAAGTGCCAGAAGACGATAGAGAATAAAAATTTCGCGACGGTGATGGGGGCTCGAACTCGCGAACTTACTGCTACTCACAATGTAAATTGTAACCGATCGCGTCAGTCTGGTATTATGTCAGAGTGAATTAACCCATTGCTTCTCAAAACGCCTGAGTGCGCCCGCTAAAATCCAACATTGTGCTTCTCAATGCGACCAAATGCGCCCGCTTAGGTTATGGATCAGGTTCAGTGTTTTAAAGCTCATTTATTAAGGAAGGATAACACCTTTGGTGGGTTTTTAGCCAGTATCCCAGATGTAGAGGAATATTGAATGTCAAAGTTTCTAAAAAACAAACAAACTCGTATTGTAAGCTGAACTATGATTTTTTGAAGTGAGACGAATTTTTTCACTCAAATCTAACTGAAACTTGAAATACGGCATTATATTTTTCAAAATTCTTTGATTTTTGAAAATGCTTTAGATTCAACTGCAGATTCAGATTGCAAGATTTCACATCAATATAGTTTTTTTTTTTTTTTTGGTTTTGTTTTCTTTTTTAAAAAGGAAAGTACAATTTAAAGTAATCAAAAACATTCAAAAATGGTATTTGTTTATATTTTTTGACTTTATAATTTTCTCCCAGTGTTGTTATTGTCACAACCATGCATGTCATATTATATCAAATTAATGGACATTCATTTCTTTATTTGAAAATGTCATATCTTATTCAAGACATTAAAATTGTTTTTTTTTTTTTTAGCTGAAATCTAACTTTAACCGTTAGGTTCAGTCTGACACGATGGTCAATGATTAGTGCGGCTATGTGGTCTTGTGGTATGGCACTCGCTTTCAGATCGGAAGGTCCTGGGTTCAAGCCTCGAACGACGCATAGTTGAGTCCTTGGAAAAGGCTCTTTACTCACGTTCTCTCACCGTACTCCGGTGTAAAATGAGTACCTGGCCGTTGACAGCGTTATCTCTGTCTGAAAAAAAATATAAATATCGCCTAACAGGCAAAATGTCTCGTTCTATATAATGTTACGTATTGCTCTTGGCCAGGAACCCTTTGCAAAGCGCTTTGAACATGTTTAGTGGATATTGCCCTATATAAAAGCTCAAGACTTTTTAAAAAATAGATTTTGATTGATGTAACATATCCTTCAACGAGAGGCTTAAATAAATATAAAGGATAAGATCAACTTGATGGATTGATAATATAATTGCACAACTCCGTAATATATATATATATATATATAAAATATATAATATATATATATATATATATATATATACATGTGTGTGTGTGTGTGTGTGTCTTTGTGTCTGTGTGTATATACACACATACACACACACACACGCACACACAGAATAGGTCAAATTGGTGCATAAATTGATACTTTTCATTATAGACCCGTTGATCATAAGCATCTGTTTTTTTAAAGGAATGAAAAGAAAATCCCATTCTTCGTAAAGGTAGTTCAAGTCATGGACTTCTCTATTAAGAGCATTTTTGAAAGCAATATTAATGATGATGATGATGCTGATGCTGATGAAGGATATGATGATGATGATGATGATGATGATGATGATAATAAATAAAATAATAATAATAATAATGATAATAATAATAATAATAATAATAATAATAATAATAATAATAATAATAATAATAATAATATAATAATAATAATAATAATAATAATAATAATAATAATAATAATAATAATAATAATAATAATAATATAATAATAATAATAATAATAATAATAATAATAATAATAATAATAATAATAATAATAATAATAATAATAATAATAATAATAATAATAATAATAATAATAGTAATAATAATAATAGTAATAATAATAATATAATAATAATAATAATAATAATAATAATAATAATAATAATAATAATAATAATAATAATAATAATAATAATAAATAATAATAAAATAATAATAATATATAATAGTAATAATAATAATAATAATAATAATAATAATAATAATATCGAGGCCCCAGCGCTTTACATTACATTCATAAAATCATTTAAAATTAATTACATGACACGAAAAAAAAAAAAAAAATTTTCAAGGCTTCAAGAGTTACTTGAACAGAGGCAATGATTTGGAATCTCGAATTATAGTTATTGACCCAATTGAATTTAAAACTATAGACTGATAGTAGCTCTGATTTATCAAGCCTCTAAAACTGTAGAAGTCAAACCACCCACATCTACACTGTGTCGTGTTTACCTTTAACACTGAAACTCCTGTAGCAATGGATTGGATTGGATAATTAATTATTATCCTTGTTTTGTTTTTCTTTCCAATTCCAGTGTGTCAATTGAAGGCTATGTTCAATAGCATGCATAGTGCAGGATGGTGCAATGCAAAAGACGTTGGAAGTGAAAAATGTGGGAAAGTTTATTCGTCAAAATATATTTTTTATAGTTCTGGATGATACCAGACGGAAATGCGCTGAAAGGCGTACCAAACAGAATAGATAGCCTAACGTAATTATGGGCTTGATTTAACATTGTTATGCATATAATAAACAATACTAAAATTTTAAGTCGCTTTGAGAGTATTTCAATTACCAAAATGGGTCCATCACAATTTGGGCCATCAGACATTCAAATATGTTCACATTGACTCTGAGTGATAATTTTGTACCAGCTTTTAATTTGAATTTATCTATTCGTGTTTTTTTGTGTGTTTTTTTTTTTGGTTATTTTTTTTTAGTTTTTAAAAAAAATAATTTAATTATTATTTTTGTTTTGTATTACGTTTTGGTTGTGACGAATTACGGACAGGCGTCTGTGTAAAATAAATACCTGAAAAAGTGTGTCTCAAGCAGTGCCAGACAAAGCTGAAAGAATCATATGATTTTTTTTTTAAATACCCAAAAACCAAATGCGCAAAGTATGCCAGTATTACGAACATAGCAACGTTGAGTAGCTCTGGGAGTTATTAATTAATTGATTAATCAATTGATTAATTAATTGATTACTTAATTAATTGTTTATTGATTTATTTATTTACTTATACATTTAATTGTTTATTTATTATTATTATTTTTACTAATTATTATGTTCATTTTTAAATTGCGTTTATACACACACACACACACACACATATATATATATATATATATATATATATATATATATATGTATGTATTCATATAATAATTTAATCGTTAAAGTTGTTAAATATTTATTCATCTATTTTTTAGTTATCGTTATAAATGAAAGACAGTTGAACCATAATCAAGGGATGCCACTCATTAAATACAGTAAACTACAGTAGTTTTTCTGCAGTTACCTACCTTACCATAAATACTCTGACAGGGGGACTTTTCTTGTGTATGTGTGGGAATAATATATTCGGTTTGTAATCCATCGCAATATCTTGACTTACGGGATGTTCTTTTTTTTAGAATGAAATGTCTTAATTGGAATCGAACCCAATACCTCTCGAGTAACTTTCCTTAAATAAAACCTTCTTCTTCTTCTTCTTCTTCTTCTTCTTCTTCTTCTTCTTCTTCTTCTTCTTCTTCTTCTTCTTCTTCTTCTTCTTCTTCTTCTTCTTCTTCTTCTTCTTCTTCTTCTTCTTCTTCTTATTATTATTATTATTATTATTGTTATTATTATTATTATTATTATTATTATTATTATTATTATTATTATTATTATTATTATTATTATTGTTTTTATTATTGTTATTATTATTATTATTATTATTATTATTATTATTATTATTATTATTATTATTATTATTATTATTATTATTATTATTATTATTATTATTATTATTATTATTATTACTATTATTATTATTATAATTATTATTATTATTATTATTATTATTATTATTATTATTATTATTATTATTATTATTATTATCATTATTATTATTATGTCCATTATATTGTGTTTATTTGTTAAATGTATACGATTATTTATTTACTTGTCTATTTATCTATTTATTTACTTATCGATCTATTTATTTATCTTTTTTTAAATTCTAATTTTTATTTGTTCATTAATTATTCTTCATCTGTTTATTCATTTATGTATTAATTCATCCATGTTCATATTGTTTGCCACTTTTCATTTTTTTATTTTATTTTCATTGTCACTCATTCAGCCAGTGACCACGCCTAACATTGCTTGACATTGGTGACGAGATCAGACACCAAGCCACACCGAGTAGACGGGCGAACATGGGGTTATGTTGGGTTGGGTTGGGGGGAGGGGGGAGGGGGGGGGGATTAGGAGCGAATATTATGCTACAGGAAGGATGATCTGATCAGTGTTGGTGGAGTGGTTGAGAGGGCGGGGGGAAGAGTTTACCCCCTAAAGGGGCGGTGGCGGGAGGTGAGAAAAGGGATGAACGACGGTGAACGACACGTCGTAAGAGTGAGATATACACGTTCATCAATTATAGGGTATAGGGATTGAACACTAATCCAATGGGTTGCAACTGTGATATTTGATCAGGGGAAAGTCAATAACGTGGTCGAGATGATTACGTAGCTAATCTATAGAATGAAAGCTGACGTCACAAGACTTTTTTTTATGTTTGTTTTATTGAAGAACGCAATTGGGTGATTGGTTCTCACTAAAGTCGCTCTCTCAGACTGATCCGGCGTAAAAAAGTGGTGAGTACTTTACTTAAACGCATATAATCAATTGCGAATCAAGCTTTGGTGATCAAGAAATGTTTATATACACAGACTGAATGAAGTCGACGTCGTTGTTATTATTTTTAGACCATCAGTCGGGTGATTAGATCTCATTAAATTCTCGAAGTTAAACTTTAAAAGTTTAAGGTTATAGATAGTATGCGCTTGGTTAAGAAGTTCCCAACATTGTCATCCGGAAGTATAACGGACCAACAC
>NC_088368.1:24572891-24592891 GCF_034508935.2 Berghia stephanieae | reverse complement strand
GGGCAGCGTCTAGGACCGGCCCCCATCGGTTTAATAGAACACGCTCCAACAATTTGTAAAGACAGCTCAGCAGCGATATGGGTCTGTAACTGTCTGCCTCCTTCGCCGGCTTCCCTGGCTTCAGGATGGCAACTATCTTCGCATGCTTCCACACTTGTGGAAGCTTTCCGTTTGCAAGGATGTCAGACATTGCCTCTGCTAGCCAGGCCCGTGCCCTGGGGCCCAGATGCGTCACCATATCGGGATATACACCATCTATCCCAGCTGCTTTGCCGTTCTTCACTTCGCTAATGGCTGCACCCACTTCTCGGGGACTGAACGGGGCCGTCCAGTCCGACTCCTCCGCAGGTAGCGAGTCCAAAATCGTACGGTACGCCTTGCGGACACCGCGCTCAAAAGCCTGATTAGGGACCCGCTTGCTACGGTTCTTAATATTCTTGGCAATTGTGTCTGCCTCGCATTCCGGTGCAGCCTTCGCGAAATTCCGATCTGGGTCCAATTTCTTTATCAAACGCCAAGCGTGGCGGCTGGAGTGTGTAAAGTCGAGACTTTCCACGGTCTCCTGCCACCGTTGCTTCCTTCCCTCTGCCAGAGACTGCGAGATGCATTTCTCTCAAACCAAATGTGATTAACAATCTTAATAATGACCAACCGTCCCAAAACGGTATTATGTCGGGATGTGGGGCTATGTGGTCTTGTGGTATGACACTCGCTTTCGGATCGGAATGTCCTGGGTTGGAGCCTGGCTCGGCGCATCCGTACTCGTGTGTAAAATGAGTACCTGGCCGTTAACAGCGTTGTCTCTGTCGAAAAAAAAAATGTAATATCGCCTAACAGGCGTCATTTCTCTTTCTATATGTTACGTGTTGTTGTTGGTCAGGGAACCCCTTGTAAAGCGTTTTGAGCACGTTTAGTGGATATTGCGGTATATAAAAGCTCGATGTTATAGAGTGTTTCTGCTACAGACCTAATGATTTTCATGAAGAGAGCTGTAACAGCGATGTAAATAGGGTTATATTGGATTTGCATTACTCTACTCGTTGCCTTCATTAACTCAAATCCTGACACTTCCCCCAAAATGAATTCACAATACAAGGCGGCGACCACCAAAAGAAAGTTAAAGTTGAATTGTCGTTAGTCGAGCAACTCGTAGCCATCGGTAACTTTTTGCTTGACTCTCGAACCCTCTAGAACTTACAGTTTGACGTCATTTAAAAGGTGTACAGCGTCTAGTGAGTTGTCGTTAGTAGAGCTCAAGGAAACAAGTGATTCCATTGATTGAATTATTGAATACAGCTCACGATTTGTTTTCTTTTGTGGCCGAAGACTTGTCTTTTGACGTCATTTTTTTTTTTTTTTTTGAGTTAACGATGGCTACGAGTAGCTCAAGGAAACAAAGGATCCCATTGTTTGAAGTCTATCGCATAAAACGCACAATACGTTTCAATAGTCTGATGTCACGCCGCCTGGCAACGGCGGCCATCTTGGTTCTAAACAAAGAAAATCATTACTTTATATTTTTCATGCTGGCTAGACCTTTTCATATGTCTTGTGATCAGAATGTGTAAAAGTCAAAACATGATTAAATGTATGTGTTTTTTTTCCTCTGGATACCCTTTATAATCGCCGGAGAAATATTTCATACGGGCGTCCGCCATTGTTCCGATAGTTTAGAGCCAGTGTTACTAAGTTACCATACGTCATTAGGAAAGAAGTGACGTTACGACTGTTGGAGAGTATTGCCTGTCTTTTGTTGATCAATGCTGTGACCTTTTAAATAGGGAATAAAATTGTGTGTCAAAAAACTGGTTCCTATCTTATTAGAAGTGTAAAACCACTCTTCCGGAGAACCTGATACATACCTTGTGTAATTTATGTTCTTGTTTCAGAGAGATGACATCATATTTTTAGTCTAAATAAATGCTTGTTGTCAATAAAGATCATCTATCCTCGCTCTTTTACGTCCCGTAATCTGAAGAATCGGCCTTTACATCCTATTACTAAAAATGTTATGCACCTATGTAACCTATTCATTATAAGTCCCCCGAAGGACAGGCTACACATATCCAACACTTCCAAAGAAATTGGAACCAGAGGAGTGCAAGATGTGACGTTACGAATTCTCTGTCCAGTTCATAGCCTGGCACTGAACAAAATATTATGTCAAAATACAGGGCCACGACCATTAAAAACAAAACAAATCAACGCCTTGTGAGTTGTCGTTAACAATACTCAAAGGAACAAATTATACCATTTGTTGAACTAAGGTATACAACTAACGATTCGCCTTTCTTTTTTGTTGCTGCTGGTTTTTCGCCGTGTATTGAGGCTATGCATTTAGATAAAATACTCACAACATCCGAGAGCCGCGAATGACGTACCAACACACAAAACGGTGTGTATCCTTGCACGTTTAAGGTCTAATTGATATTATGTAGTGATAATTAATCACCAAAATTATTGTCTAAGAGCTAAGTGACGTCAATTAATTTTCTTCTATATTTAACTTTTTTTTTTTTTTTTGGTCAGTGTTATGTCTGGCTATGAGTTAAGGAAGGCTACGATCTACTGTGATAAAACTATGGTATGTGTATCAAGTTAAAATAAACTCGAAGAATGCAAGTAAAGGGTTAACAACGAGGTCATGTTTACTGTTTACTGGTTGTTGACTTGCTCAGTGAAATGTTGAAATGCCCTCTTCTCTGCTCCGCTGGGTACCCTAATGAACCATGAGAACTTTTCAACAGTAAAGAAGTCGTATACCAGCTTTTCTAACTAATATCGTCAGAACGAAAAGGACGGGCAATCTTTGTTTCATCACAGGTGGCCTAGCTACTCACCCAAACAAAAAATCATTGTTTTACTTTTGTATGTAGTATTATTATTATTCTGCTCAATGATAGTTCGTTTCCTTTTTGTAACTTATAATAAATGTGGCCAATCTCTTCAATACGGTGTTATAATATCGTGATAATTAAGATTTTGTAAATTGAATTTACGGTCGAAGAGTTTTGAGACTTGGGATCAGTTTATTTCCTTTCAATTCTTTTGGGGTTTTTTCGTAGCGGATGTAAATATATTATTATTCAATGAAAAAACAAAAACAAAAACAAAACAAAACAAAACAAAACAAAAGCAAAATAAAAGCCAAAAAACCAAAACAAAAACAAAAAACAACATATAAACAAACAAACCACAAACCTGAAAGAGAACCCCCCCCCCCCAATAAAAAAAACCCCCAAAACAATCAAAAACCAAAACAAAAATCCAAACAAACAAATAGGTTTATTTCATTTACTTGTAGAGAACCCGCATAGAGACCTTTTGAAGCTATAACTACCAAAATATGTCCGGTGATAAAAATCTGTAGGTGCGAGCAAATGAATCTGGCAACAGTGCGGCCAGATGGCGATTCCAAACGTCAATTGCAATGCTCTTTGAGTACATTTAGCGGATATTATTATCTATTAATTAACATTGAAAGCGGTTTATATAATTTATCAATTGTATCTATGCATAAAAGTTACACAGAGCGTAATTTAAAGGTTTTTAGAACCTATCAGCTCTTACACATTACGATACAATGCAATACGATAAACGCTCAAGAAAAAATATCATCTTGGTCTAAAATATTTTATTTTAAAAAACCATTTGAGTCAACGGATGAGAGAATTACAAATGATCATCATCATCATCATCATCATCATCATCATCATCATCATCATCATCATCATCATCATCATCATCATCCCTCTGCAACTGCCAACCGAAACAAGCTCCTGTACTTCGCCATCCTTCCACATTCAGTCACTAGCTTATTCATAAAATTCGCTGATGTCTTGTGAGCATCTTCTTGGCCTCCCTCTCTTTTACCCTCCACAATAAATACCCGCTAGAAAATATTTTCACGGGTATCATGTTTCTTGATATGTCCAAACCCCCCCCCCCCCCCCCCAAGTTTTATGTCTCTGTATCTTCTTGATGGCTCTTTGATGCCCATGGATACCCTTCACTGGTATATCAATCTGTAAAAAATAGGTTTGCAATTTTAAAATTTCCTGGTAATTTTGTGGGTTTTTTTTGTTTTGGGGGGGGGGGGGGGGGGGGGGGGGGGCAAAAATACAACACGGGCTGTTGGAACAATTTTGACCCCCAACCCTATTATTCTTTTTTTTATTAATGGATGACAATGTCAATATGGTATTCTAGTTCATGAAACAAATCACACAGTAGCATTGAAGAATGGTCCAATGGGTTGGATGTCTGTAGGAATGGAGTTTCGTCTTGTGTCGTTCATACAACGCACGGCATGAATTATACATTTCAACCCCGTCAAATCTGACCCACCAAATCTCAATCGCGCCATTGATTTTCGTCAGCTTGAAAAAGACAATCTCTGAATGTCTCGCGCAGTTCGAGATTTTATCGATAAAAGCACAAAGTAGTAAAACAATAGGCCAGCACAGATCTCACAATAATGATAGAAACAATCGACAATCAGGGTAGTCAGACTTATTTTACTTAAAATGCCAAACAACTCCTACAAAAAAAGCCAAATATTGCCATTGTCTCCAAATAGCATTGTGCCGGGGTGAACCAGATTATGAGAAAAACTAGAGCTTTTATATAGCACAATATCCGCTAAACTTGCTCAAAGCACTTAACAAGGGTCTAAAGCCAACAGTAATACTTAACATGTAAGACAAGACATGAGGCATGTTAGGCGATATTACATACTCTTTTTTTTTCGACAGAGAAAAACGGGAACTCATTTTACACATGAGTACGGTGAGAGAATGTGAGTAAAGAACCCTTTCCAATGACTCAAATATGCGCCGCTCAAAGCGGGCTCTAACCCTGTGCCTTCCGATCCGAAGGCGAGAATCATAAGACTAGACCACATAGCCGAGAAGTGAAATCAAAGTTGATATGAACAAAGGAATAGCATTTTATCATTTTGAAATGTGACTTTACAATTTATATCGTTTCTTACTAAAATCTGAATAACAAACAATCAAAACAAACAAACAAAAGTTCTTCCAGGTCTCATATTTCTGGCTATAAATTCGTAAATCCTCATCTGAGCCGTTCAGGTGGCTTAGCGGTCGGTGTGCCGTCTTGTCTTAAAGTTCAAGCGATGTTAAGCGTGGTCAATAGCCGTAAGAGTGACAGTGATCGCTGACAATGTTTGGTCCTGACATTGTATGACTTAGCTAAGGCACTTAACTCACATTAGCTCACTTGACTCAGATGGAATGGACATATGGATATAGACAGTGAAGGATATTACATCTGTATTGGATGAAAAAGAACACCTAACAGATTATGACTAGTACTGTATGGAATGGAAGTATGATTCTATGTGACTTATAGATAGTATGCAGATGACGTCACTCAGGTCTTTGTTATTGTCTTTGCCATCCGCGTTTGTGAGTTGTTCTCACTAAACTGTATTAACCTGACTATAAACATTCATGGTTACACAGAGTTTGTGTGTTGGTCCGTTATACTTCCGGATGGCAATGTTGTGAACTCCTTGGCCAAGCGCATTCTATCTATTGGGGGAAATAAATGAAACATTGCGAATGTTATTGAGCAAGATACATTCTTGGAAATGAGTTACATAAATGATCATATTCATCTTTTTAAACTACAATTTTGTTTAAATGCCAACAATAAAGAATGAAACAAATAAAACAGAAAAGCAAAATTTTGGAAGTTGACATTGAAAAAGCCAAACTGGCCATCCTGTTGACTCAACAATACCAACGGACTCAATCGTTTCTATTATGTATTGGGCCGTGTTGATTGGCTTTTTTTGGAGTGCGCGCCCATCATCGAATCACCACGCATGCGTGATTTAGCACTGTCTTGGATTTGAATCATAAAAGTTGGATTGGAATCCATTATGGTGCCGCCTTTGTTTGGCCAATCAAAGCCAGCGAAATCAGGGAGAAAGCTATGAAAAATGAATGAAGTCCAAATACAACTTCCATTAGGCCTCTAGCTCTTGCGGTCTGCGGTGGTGTTAACACGGAGGGAGAGATTTCTCTCTGATTCCATTTTTTCGGCTGCTTATTTTTACTTTTCCTGTCCTCCTTCACACGCCATCGTGGAGAGGGCTCGGTTTCCTTTTATTCATCTATAAATGTAACTCATCGTCACAAAATGGTATTATACTTTAGTATTTTTATAGCGCAATATCCATTATAATGGGGTTCTCAATAGCTCAGTCGCTTCACACGCAAAGGGATCGAGTTCAATCCCGGGTGCAGTCGGGATTTTTTCTGACCACCAGCAGTGATTGGGTAAATGGGTCTGCTGGAAATGGCGGAAAGTACTTTGAGATAGATTAGCGTCCTATCCAAAGGGTAGCAGGCAACTGTTATTGTCCGTTTCACGCTAAAGAAACCGGCTTCATTGCTGAATGGCTCTGAGGGAATACTCTATAAAAATATATCCATTAAACATGATCAAAGCGTCCCAAGCCAACAGCAACACTTATCATGTAGGACGAAACATGACGCTTGTTAGACGATATTAATTTTTTTTTTGTCCGACAGAGACAACGCTCTTAATGGTCAGGTGTTCATTTCACACCTCATTTTGATGAGAGAATGTGAATAAAGAGGCTTTTCCAAGGACTCAATATCCATATACCGCCCAAAGCGGGACTCGACCCTGGATATTCCGATCCGAAGGCGATTGTCATATCATTAGACCAATTATAGGCTAGTCTTATTATGTCGGGGTAATGCGGCTATGTGGCCTTGTGGTATGACACTCGCTTTCTGATCGGAATGTCCTGGGTTCGAGCCTCGCTTGGCGCATAGTTGAGTCCTTGGAAAAGGCTCTTTACTCACATTCTCTCACCGTACTCAGGTGTAAAATGAGTACCTGGCCGTTAACAACGTTGTCTCTGTCTGAAAAATGTTGATCAGGGTAAAGCGCTTTGAGCACGTTTAGTGGATATTGCGCTATATAAAAGCTCAAGTTTAGAAATTTTAGACCTCGTGATCTCTGATGACCCATTATTTTTAGTTTGCTTCTTAACATGTGATCAAAATCAGGAATTGAGAATGCAACGAAACGATAAAAAGCAATTTGACAGCCCGAAACGATGCCCCAACACACGACACATCAATAATTGATGACGTGCCGAGTGACGTGAGTCAATCTCGTCATTCTATTGTGTGTCAAATGGGGACGAAAATTTAATACCAAATCTGCACCGTGTTGGTTGTTCGACGTGCACTTATTTGGCAGGTCTGATACCCCAATTTGTAATGAAATCTCAAGAAATGATGCAGTAATGTCCAATGTTAAAAACTAGGCCCGACTGAAGAAGGGTTTTGAGCTCGAAACGTTAATTGTTTAGTACGTGTATTTTGTTCTTTTTAAAAAGATGTATTTATTTTGTATTAATTAATTAATTAAATTGACGTCATTCAACTCTTTTTTAAAAAATTGCTTTAAAACAACCCACTTCAATGATTAGTTCTCACTAAATTATTGCAGACTATAAAACGCTCTTGTTTACGCATAGTTTTGAGTTGTCGCTACGTTACATTCGACTGGCGGATGTTGTGAATATCTTACCTAAACGCATAGCAGCAATATTATTTTTTTCAGGCCCGAAGTTTCAGCAGTGGCAGCAGCCTCTTATGGTTTTCACACTACTATGTAATGACGATCGACCCAATCAGCAAAGTCCGGTCTGCATTCGTGCACTGTCGTAAACCCGCCGTAAACCCGCCGTAAACCCGCCGGGTAGCATCGTCACAACGCACCGTTCGACTAGATGCTCTGCCGTCTCAGGTTCAGCAGTGGCAGTTTGGTATTCAGTACTGGTCTCCACATCCTATTGACTTGACTTGAATTGAGGGGTCCCCTGACCAACAGCAACAAGTAACATGTAGAATGAGACATCCTGTTATGCGATATTATTATTTTTCGGACAGAGACAACGCTGTTAACGGCCAGGTACTCTTTTTACACCTAAGTAAGGTGAGAGAATGCCTTCTCCAAGTCCTCAACTAAGCTTTTGTTTTAGACATTATTCCCAAGATTCCCAATTTTGTTTTAGATATTTTAAAATCTAAAGCTGTGTGTCCTGAGGTGTCCTGAGGATTAGAGAGAATTCAACTAAGCGTCGAACGAGGCTCGAACCCAGGACATTCCGATCGGAAAGAGGGTGTGTCATACTACTAGACTTCAGGCCAGAAGTTTCAGCAGTGGTAGCTCGGTATTCAGTATTGGTCTCCACATCCTATAGAAGTACCTAATAAATCATACATAACACAAGCAGGTAAATTCAATTTGATTGACCACTCCTCTAGATTTAAATAATCTGTAATATAATCCACTCGATTAGATTTAGTTTTCCAAATTTGAATATTCAAAAATTGACTCGATCATGCATACCTTTTCACTGATCGTCAAGCAAGCTGGGCATCTCTTCCTTAAGGGAAGGCTTTGCCTCCTTAATTATTTTGGACCAACAGGTAACAAAAGTGTGATGTAAAAAAACTGGTTCCAATCTCATTAGAAATGTAAAACTACTCAACCTGTGGGCTCGATACATACCTTATATATTTGATCTTACAGTTTCAGAGTGATGGGAACTTATTTTTTTTCTAGTCTAAATATATGCTGGTCGTCAATCCATCCTCGCTCTTTTAAGTCCTGTAATACTAAGAAACTGTCTTTACATTCTGCGACTAAAAGTAGTTATGCCACCTACTGATTCGATATTTAATCTACTCATTATTCATTACAAGCATAGGCGCCCGTTCAATGAACGGGATGAAAGGTAGATTAACACAAAATTTAAAATTCAAGTGTTGATGAATAAAATTTGAAGAATGTTTATAGATCTAGTGTCTAATCTAATGTAGATCTAAATGGTTCTGCTCGAAGCTCGAAGAAATAAATAATAATGTGAAATTGAATTTAAGCTTCAATTTAATATACGAATGAGATATTATGGAAGTGGCGTTGTTAAGATGAATCATATTAACAACGCCACTACCATATGATCTCATTCGTCTGTTGTGTTCTTCATCCTGTTTTGTTGATAAAAGGGAAACCCGAAACGTCAATCTTATCCGTTTTTGTATATCAAATTGAAGCTTACATTCGATTTCACATTGTTATTTAGTGTCTAATCTATAGATTCTTAACGTCGTAAGATAACTCCACAGAGAGATATTTTTTTGCATTCAAAACATTTATAGTAGTAGATGAGCCCGTCCCAAAGTCTGAAATCTAATTAGGGTTTTATATTTTTAAGTCACTATAAATCTTCTTGCACTCTCTGAAATAGGTACATGAAGATGGGGAAGAAGGGGGTAGGGAGAGAGAGAGAGAGAGAGAGAGAGAGAGAGAGAGAGAGAGAGAGAGAGAGAGAGAGAGAGAGAGAGAGAAGGGGGGGGGGTGAATTTGTTGTGCAAGGATGTGGGCGAGTGTGATGTTGGGTTGCACACTCGTACTCGCGTCTATGTGTGTGAGTATGTCTGTGTGTGCATGTGAATGGATGAAAGAGAGAATCGTTTGGAGTTCGAAACAGGTGGTGTGTGAGCACATGGAGGGCAGATTGGGCCTTCTAAATCTAAAAATACAATGATCCCTGTTTGACTCCTCCAAATTGCCAAGTAACTATATATATATATATATATATATATATATATATATATATATATATATATATATATAGAGAGAGAGAGAGAGAGAGAGAGAGAGAGAGAGAGAGAGAGGTGTTAATTAAATCTTTTGCATTGGAAAAGTATAACCCTTTAGTGTTCAGATTATTTTTGGAGGAGTAGAAAATGAATTCCCTACTTAGCCAGGACTATCATGTAAACATCCTTTGATGATATAATAAGCCTACCCTTTTTGTCGGGTTGAATCTTAATCCTCTCCTTACCAACCATAGGAAAATCGTCACATTCGTTACGATCCAACCAACACTTTTATCATTCAAATTTCTTCTTTAAATCACCTTAATCAAAGAAAAAAGTTTTATTTTGCTATAAAAACAGGAGGCTGTGTTTTAGATTTCATTTTGCTGATTAATATTATGCATAGAATGTATTTGTTGCTTTTCTGTTTGAGTGTGAAAATTCTATTTTTGTGTTGGTGGGTGTGAAATTTTGGGGAAAATTCTGAAAATGGCTGGTAAGAAAAGGGTTAAAGAGTTTTAGGACTGGTACCCTACTAGCCATCGTGTACTAGAGAGCTTGATGTTTCCAACACAAAATAACCGATATAGTCAACTTCCTGAACAAGTCCAATCCTAGGCAAAAACCTACCTAGTCTGAGACTAGAAAGCGCCCATACGAACCGATTTTTTAGTCACTTGCTTCTCCCAAGATTAAGGCTAGATAGGAAGTCTTTTACTAGATTGGTAAAGGACTAATTTGTCTTGTAACCTTACATAAGAATGGGCCCTAACTAGACTCGTAAAGGACTAAATTATCTTGTTACCTTACATAAGAATGGACCCTGATTATAGGCAGAGAATCCATGGACACTTTTAAACCTCCTCCTCCCCTGACCTTCGCCTTGTCTACTTTGACCTAGATACTTTGCTTTGCTATCTCTGCGTTAAAAATATGATCATTTATATAGAGCAATATCCAAACTATTTCTCAAAAGAGTTCACAAAGCGTCCCTAGTCAATAGTATTAATGAACATGTACGAGGCAAGACGTCTGTAGGCGATATTGCGATTATTTTTTTATACAGAGTTGGCTATTAACTGCCAGGTACTCATTTTACACGTGGATACGATGAGAGAATTATGAATAAGGTGCATTCTCCAATGACTCAACAATGCACCGCCGAGAGCTAGATAGACACGAACCTGAGACCTACCGGTGTGATACACAAGACCACAAAGCCACACAAATCCATAAGATACAAAACTCCGTAAACCATGATTAATGCGACAAGCAAATTTTATTTGACTGACCACCCAGTTTAATTTAAATAATGTGTAGGTAATCTATCCATTTGACTAGATTTATTTTTCAAAATTTGAATATTCATAATTGGTATATTCTAATCTTGCATACATATGGTTATCATAAATCAAATTTAATGTTGATTATAGAGATTGACATGGATATGATATGAATAATTATTTTGGTATCATGACAGTTTGACAGAGACGTCAATCTTGGATGTTTTACTCGCTGCCTCAAACCGTAGCCTGACACTAGAACCATCTAGGACTTGCAGTTTGACGTCATTTTTTAGTTGTTGTTATTAGTGTTCAAGGAAACAAGTGGTTGAACATTGGTTGAACTAATGAATACAACTCACGATTTGTTTTCTTTTGTGGCCAAAGACTTGTCTTTTGACGTCATTTTTTGGTCATTGTCAGGCTATAAGTTAACGATGGCTACGCTCAAATGGTATTAACCATTAGATTTTTGACCAATCAAAACATGGAATTTACGACACACCTTCACACGTAGTCGGACAAACAGAGTTGGTTGTTTATAAATAATAACGTGAATGATATAGACCTCTATCTTTCCCTGATCATTGTTATTGTTTTTATACCGCCAAATGGTTGACTAGTTATCACAACTTTCTCGATCATATTATAAACGTTTAAATTTACACATAGTTTTCTGTCTTGGTTCTATAGATAGATCGAAGTTGACGTCACTCCGGCCTTTGTTGTTGTTTTTTGTCATCCGCGTTTATGAGTAATTCTCACTAAACTGTATTGACCAGACTATAAACGTTTAGGGTTACACATAGTTTTGTGTGTTGGTCCGTTATACTTCTGGATGGCAATGTTGTGAGTTTCTTAGCAAAGCACACAGTATCTATTCATCAAGCGGTAGAACAGTGGATATTTTATCTAGACACGTGCCATCGATAGCAAAACCTGGTTAGTTCGCTCTGTATATCAATCACTGCCATTGTTTACATTGTGACGACTGTCCGAGAGGCGTGGTTATCTAAGTGTCTATTAGTGCGGCTATGTAGTCTTGTGGTATGCCACTCGTCTTTGGATCGGAAGGTCCTAGGTTCGATTCCCACTCTGAGCGACGCATAATTGAGTCCTTAGAGAAGGCTATTTTCTCACATTCTGTCACTGTACTCAGGTGTAAAATGAGTTCCTGGTCGTATATAGCGTTTTCTTGGTTGTCTTTATGCGGCTATGTGGTCTTGTGGGTTGATACTCGCGTACAGTTGGAAGGTCCTGGGTGCGACTTCCGCTCTGAGCGGTGCAACATTAATTCCACGGAAAAGCCTCTTTAATCACATTCTCTCACCGAACTCAGGTGTAAAATGAATACCTGGCCGATGACAGCATTGCCTTTGTTAGAAAAAAAAGTAATATGCCTACATCTTTTGTCATGCTTTTGGTTACGGACGCTTTGAGCGCGTTTTGTGGATATTGCCCTATATAAATGCTCGTCTATTTTTCCTATCATGTCTGGGTGGTATAGATACTCAAAGTGGATTTTGTAGTTAAAAATATGAGACATCGAAAAAAATAAGTAGTCCTTCAGAAATATAATAATAATAATAATAATAATAATAATAATAATAATAATAATAATAATAATAATAATAATAATAATAATAATAATAATAATAATAATAATCTTTATTGTCCAAATTAAAGGCAATTCATGTGAGGTAAACAATGCTCAGTTTGGTTCATATCCCAGTTTCTATAACAGACAATAGCAATGTGGTGTATAATAATAAGCTACTCGAAAGGTAGAAGAAATTTGCGTTTGTCATTTAAACACTTCAGAATTGGAGACGCGTTTTGCTTATTAACTCTATATATCTGAAAAAGGATGATTAATTCTTATGAAAAAAAAATCGAGCTTTTATGTAGCGCAATATCCACTAAACGTGATCAAAGCGTTTTACAAAGGGTCTCCGGCCAACTGCAACATGTATCATGATGCCTGTTAGGCGATATTACACGGACAGAGACAGCACTGCTAACGGCCAGGTACTCATTTTACACCTGAGTACGGTGAGAGAATGTGAGTAAAGAGCCTTCACCAAGGACTCAACAATACGCCGAGCAAGGATCGAACCCAGGACCTTCCGATCCGAAAGCGAGTGTCATACCCCAAGACAACATAGTCGCACAAATACTAAGAGAAAGCAGGATTATCTTCAAATAATTCTTGATGACAAGAGATTAAAGCCATCAAAGAAGACTGAGATAATAACAAAGTGTATAATATAACACTTCGAGGCTTTAGTCCATGGGCTTGCGAGCGAATTTTGATCCTTTGTTATTTTGTCATTCTTTGTAGATACCGTAAGAGCAAAAATTATGACTGATGAAATTAATGGATAATAGATAGCTAAGCAAATAAAGAAATGAATATACAAACAATAAACAAGGAATTGAATAATAGATAAAAAAAATTAATTAATAAACAAACACAATAAATAAATAAATAAATAACCACAAGAGCAGATATGTAATGTGTCATGGTGTATCATACAGTTTATTCAAGATGTGTCGAACTAATCGTATACTTTCATTATGATGTGTTCTTTTTACACACCTATCTTTTATGTTGTTAATGTGCACATTTAAATAAATGAATATTATGTACATTTTTATGGAACATTTACACACCTTTAACATAATCAATAGGCTTCTAATTATTATTTGGTGCAAATTAATAGATATATGGACATATAGTGTAGATAAATTGATGGATAGATAAATAGATAGATAGATAGATAGATAGATAGATAGATAGATAGATAGATAGATAGATAGATAGATAGATAGATAGATAGATAGATAGATAACTAAAAAGAAAGATAGAAAGATAGATAACAAAAAAGACATATATATATATATATATATATATATATATATATATATAGAGAGAGAGAGAGAGAGAGAGAGAGAGAGAGAGAGAGAGAGAGAGAGAGAGAGAGAGAGAGGCGCTTGCAACACTTTGGAGTCAAAGAAGAGAAGGAAGTTGTCGGGCAAGTACAAAGCATCCAGGCATAATGTTTGTCTTTTCTTATAGATAGAATGCGCTTGGCCAAGGAGTTCACAACATTGCCATCCGGAAGTATAACGGACCAACACACAAACTCTGTGTAACCATGAACTTACATAGTCTGGTTAATACAGTTTAGTGAGAACAACTCACAAACGCGGATGGCAAAAACAATAACAAAGGCTTGAGTGACGTCATCTGCATACTATCTATAAGAATAATATAAAATGAAATAAATACATTTGTAGGCCTTAGCATCTTTTGACAATCTCATGATTCAATATATATATATATATATATATATATATATATATATATATATATATATATATATATATATATATACATACACACTTCGTGATAAAATATTGAACTATACAGTACTCGCCGGATTCCAGCAAACCTAATTACAACACGCTCTGCAGCACGGCTCGGTGGTGACTGAATTATTTTATTTTTAACAGGGGACAAAGTGTGATGTCAAAACAAAACCCCCAAAATACTGGCACCAATTTCATTGGAAGTGTAAACCCACTCGTCCAGAGGACTGAATACATTTCTTGTGTAAATGATCTTCTGGTTTCAAGGCGATGAAATCTTTCTAAATATATGCTGGTCGTCAAAAAAGGTAATCCAGTTTTGCTCTTTTGCATCCCGTAATAGCAACGAGCAGCTTTGTTCTAAACAAAGAAAATCGGTGCTTTTTATTCTTCATGCTAGCTAGAACTTTTCACATGTTAAGTGATCAGAATTTATCAAAGTCAAAACATGATCAGATTTTTACTGTTTTTCTCCTCTGGGTACACTTTTATGCTCGTTCGATAATTATTTCATAAGGGCGTCCGCCATTGTTCCGATAGTTTAGAACCAGTTCTTAAGTTACTATGCATCATTACGAAGGAAGTGACGTCACGACTGTTGAATTCTATTCCTAGCATCTACCAGGACTTCCTGCTACTAAAACAGTTTTCCCACTTGTGATTAGATATAAAACATAGTATTCATTATTAGTCTTCCGAAGGACTAGTTAAATATCAACTTCCATGGATTTTGGAACCAGAAAAGTAAAGGGTGGAACGTCACGGCTTTTATTCCTTATTAGTCGTTACCTCCCATCACCACTGGATTTCGACAGGCTCGGATTCTAATTTTAGCACGCATTTTTGACGTTTTCGAGAGTGTGCTATTATCCAGCGAGTACTGTGATCGATCGACAATAATCATTTTGACGAAATCAATGTTATATTATGTGCACAAGATAGAATATCATTTGTAAATATTGAAATCAAAATAAAATTTTTAAAAAGAAAATTGATACTATGCGCTCTGTCAAAAAAAAAAAAAAAAAAACAAAACAAAAAACTTACAACAGCCGCGTACCTGATTTAACGTACTAACACACAAAACTATGAGTATAGTAACCTTGAACGTTTATAGTCTTAATTGATAGAATTTAATAAGAGCTACTCATAAAAATGGCTGGCTAAAAACACAAAAAAAAAAAAAAAAAAAGAGCTGAGGGACGTCAATTTCTTTCCTTCTATAGAACAAACGAAGATGGCGTCACTCAATTCTTTGTTATTGTTTTTAGACACAATGATAAGTTCTCACAAAATGATATAAATCAGACTATAAACGTTCAAGATTACACATAGATAGTTTTGTGTGTTGGTATGTTATAACCGGATAATGTGATTATTGTACCTAAACGCATAGCATCATTAGATGACCAGTTATTTTTTGCTTTCTTTTCTCTCTCTCTCTCTCTCTCTCTCTCTCTCTCTCTCTCTCTCTCTCTCTCTCTCTCTCTCTCTCTCTCTCTCTCTCTAAATCACCTTTACTCTCGGAAAAAATTGAGCTCAAGACATCTGTGACCCTTCGTCTCAAAACGGTATTATGTCGGAACGAACCAGATGCTTAAAAGCTGAATTTAATGGTCAACTTGTCAAAAATATAAATTGTTGGCATTCGCACCCTATAATATGGTTGCCATTCTCCTCAATAAATCGTATAAACTCAACACGTCTGATATTTCTGGCTATATATTCAATATTCAACATCTTAACCAACCCGACTTAATACCGTTTTGAGGCGAAGGGTCACAGTAACAAGTCACCTCTATACAGTTATTACGATAGTGGGGTATGCACGATTATTAAATAATCAGATTTAAAGTAAAAAAATGGTTAACATTATAACATTTAGGACGTTAGGCGTTCGAGAATATTATGTGGCTATGTGGTCTAGTGGTACGACTCTCGCCTTCAGATCCGAAGGTTCTGGGTTCGAGTCCCGAGCGGCTCGTAGTTATGTCCTTGAAAAAGGTTTTTACTCACAATCTCTCACCTCACTCAGGTGTAAAATGATTAACAGCGTTGTCTCTGTCGAAAAAAATGTAATATCGCATAACAGGCGTCAGTCATGTCTCTTTATACATGTTCCCTGTTGCTGTTGGTCAGGGACCCTTTGTAAAGTTATTTGAGCACGTTTAGTGGATTTTGCGCTATATAATAGCTCAAGTTTCAAAAAAGCTAAAGAATAAAAATTTACATTCTTCTTAACTAATGTACAGAAAAGATTCAAATATAATGTCATACATATTATGTGACCTCCCGTTTCAAAACGGTATAATGTTAGTATGAGCGGGATTCCAAAAAAGTAAAATTAACGTTCAGTTGAGCGCTCACTTTGTGGAGCTGCCCTGCGGCTGACGCCTGATTGATTCCAGTCATCCCTTTAAATAGACTCTAAAGGCAAATTATGTCCCTATCGGGATGAATACAGGAACATTTTGTTTGTCTATTTATCATTTATCATTGCATAATGTAACGATCTAACTAGGGTAGATGGGACATAGGTACTCTTAATGAAGTAGGTATTTCTATAAAATATCACAGATATGGATCAAAAGAATGTACTTTATAACATGGTGATATATATATATATATATATATATATATATATATATATAATATATATATATATATATATATATATATATATATATATATATATATATATATATATATATATATATATCTTCAAGACTTAATAAAAAGGATACACATGTTTTTACATTTTTTATATGGAAAATAAAAAGGCTATTAATAATCTTGTTGTATAAATAAGTGCATGTACATGACAATCATATTTTTTTTCTTCCGATCGTCTGTAACATCAGATGAGTAGAAAAACTGAAGGACTCACAAACAAACGCACACACATGTTCACACACCCTCAACACATTTATTTTATAACATTATACACACACACACACACGCAATATATATATATATATATATATATACATATGTATATATATATATGTATATATATATATATATATATATACATATAATATATATATATATATTATATATATATATATATATATATATATTTCTTCTGCAATTTGGCTTTAACTCTTTCCTTACCGATCATTTTCAGTATTTTCCCAAAATGGCAGGCTTATCTAGCAGAAAATTTGATATTTTAAACTTAAACAAGCTCTTTACAAAACAACTTTATGTTCTTATAAATTAAACAAAGACCATTATTCAAATTTTGTGATGTACAAAATATATCTGAATAACAATAATGTATATTGTGTCGTAACAAATGCGACGATTTTGCTGTAGGTGGTAACGAGAGGGTTAAAATAATTTTTCTACTCTTACGTGAACATCCAAATGGTCAAATTGTCTCCAACCTGAGACTTCTGTTGAGAGAGTCGGGTTTGAGACAAATTTGGTGACGTCCAAAATGATGAATACTTAATTGATAGAAAAGTCACTTTCATGCCTCCCCCCCCCCCCCCCAAAAAAAAAAAAAAAAAAAAAAATTAAAAAAAAAATTATATAACAAGTAAATAGATATCAAAGTAGAAAAAAATAATAAAAGAATTGAACAAAAAATATTTATACAAACAAAGAGACCCCAACCAAATTGCGTCGGCCAATTTTCACTTATTAACTGCTCGTATCAGTAATGATTGGCCAGATCTAAATGTCTGCGCATGTCCACTTTTCTCTGGAACGACTTGCCACATTTCCCACAGGTGAAGGGTTTAAATCCTGTGTGTTTCCGGCTGTGAGTGATTAAGTTGGAACTCTGACTAAAGGCTTTCCCACACACCGTGCACTTGTGGGGCTTCTCACCTGGTATGTCAGATAAAACAAAACGACATTGTGTTATTTATTGTTGGGTCTCTCGGAGAAGGTGAAATATAAGAGACATCGTGCGCTGAAGAATAACTGGTTCTATATCCACATTTGGAAAATTTTGAGATAAGACATGTATTACAATCAAGATTTTAAAAGGCTTTATCTGAAAAAAATTGGTTCTAATCGGAAAATTGACGCATAAACTATGTATTAAAAAAAAGTGGTTGACGTTTATATATTGATCTAGTTGTTAACAAAAAATAAACTTTAAATCAATTTTTCTCAATTTGAAAAAATATGGAGATAGGACCATTTAACCCTCAATCCACAACATGATACTTTTGGAAAACAAAAGTTGTACAATAGCTTTTATAAATGAATAAAGTTATTTTGGTAAAGCACTCGTTTCACCAATCCAGTATACAGTCGATATTTTTTTTTTTTTAATTTATTTATTTTATTTTTGTTGTTGTCTTTTCTCAGACTCAACTGTCCAATCGCCAGCAGTGATTGTGAATTCGGGATTCATACATCTTCCGGGAAGTACTTTGTGATAGTCTAGCCTCCAACCTAAAGAGTAGCAAGTGTCGTTAATAGCGCGACTCGATCCAGGGACCAGGGGGTCATGAGCCGAGAGCCCTACTGCAAGGTCCCAAAGCCTCAAAAACTTAACTCACTCAACCCTAACACTGACTATATCTGTAGTTTACCCGGGTTACTTTTACCCCATGCCAATTTATTACATAGACAAATTATAGGCGTAGTATCAAAGCTAATGTTTTTCATTATTACATGTTCATGGTAGTTGAATAAGATATGCTCATTTTTAATATATTTTTTTCCAATTTTGAAAAGTAGCAAAAAATCTCTATGATTCAGTGAGTTAAAATGTCTATTGTACGCTTATGAACCCCAAAATAAACGTTGAGCTCTTGGGTGTCGTGGCTCTATAGGACGACTTTCTTTGTATAGACAGTTCCGTACCTTCATCGAAACGAGGATGGGAGCGATCTATAGTCATGATTTCGTCCAACCTAGTCATCGATCACATAGGTTGTTGCTGTACAACGATTGGACATTTCTCAATAAACATAAACACGCTGCTGTGTTTATGAAAGATGTAACCCATGACTCATGGCAAATGTATATATAAAAAGTTAACTCACTCAATCCTAGAGATTTTTGCTTCTGTTCAAAATTGGAAAAAAAAAGTATTAAAAATGAGCATGTACATAGATAGTTTTATTCAACTACTACTAGCATGTAAAAACTAAAAACATTGACGTTGATACTACGCCTATAATTTGTGTCAGAAAAATGTAATAAATAGGCATGCGGTAAAAGTAACAAGGGCAAACTACATATTTAGTCGGTTTTAGGGTTGAGTGAGTTAAACAAATGAATAAATGAGATAAGTAAGTTAAATGAATAAATAAAAAGTTACCGGTGTGAATGTAGGTGTGTTTCTTCATGTCAGACTTTTGATGGAATCTCTTGCCACAGTAAGGACATGGATAGGGACGTGTGTCACTGTGTATCAACATGTGTGTAGATAGGGTGGATGAACGCTTGAACCGCTTACCACAATCACGACACTGAAATACAAACACAAATAAATATACCTATAGATGATGTGTGCTTGTCTAAGAAACTCACAACATTGCCATCCTGAAATATAATGGAAACAACACACAAAAACTAACCTTGAACATTTATAGTCAATCAAACGTGCTCAAAGAGCTTTGCGATCGGTTCCAAGCCAACAGCAACACTTAACATGTTGGATCAGACTTTTTACACCTCAACACTTCATAATGTCATC
>NC_088368.1:24552891-24567891 GCF_034508935.2 Berghia stephanieae | reverse complement strand
ATTGAATTTGTGTAAACTGTTGAAAAGTTGCAGATATTTAGAGAAAACCAATCATTTAAAATCGATTTTCCGAAATGGAGCAGAAAATTGAAATCAACACACTCGATGTACGTACTTCAATATTTTGTAAGTCCACTGTTGGAATTGGATCAATGCCACAACTCCTTGCCTTATTGATGATGTTAGCTGATTGACTGTTAATACTGAATGCTGGTATAACAACCAAATTGTATTCCGTCTTTCGAAAAATTCCTCAAATATTATACAGCTTTCTTGTCTTTTTGTTCTTGTTTTTTTCCCTTAAAATTTTTTTTTTTTTGTCATTTGCTTCCATTCATAAAATCCCACATGTTGTGCTCAATGGGATTCGTGTTAGGTTTCACTACATACTGGCAACTAAATACTGGCAACTGGTTCATCATCCTTACATATGAATCGTGTAGGAAAACAGATGATATTTGTCCAGTCTTTGTTAGGAGGATTAATCAAACTGGAACACACACACACACACACACACACACATATATATATATATATATATATATATATATATATATATATATTTGTGTGTGTGTGTGTGTGTGTGTGTGCGTATGTGTGTTCTTGATAGTGTGTCGCTTGTTATAATTCTAACTATTCAGAATCAATAGACTTTTTTAAATTTAAAATTATGAATTTGAATTGGAACAAATTGTTATGAGACCTTTCATTTCCTTTTAACGTTCTGTCTGCTCGTTGTCTTCTTTGTTTATTATAACAATGTGTCATTTGTTAATAGTGTAGTTGTTCATAGCAATGTACGTATTTAATAAGTCTTTGTTTATCTTGTTATAAATGTACTTGTTTGGATAGTTAAGTTTAATTTTTTTAAAATGTTATTTGGACCAACGCAATTTATTTTTAAAGGTTTTGTTTGCTATCAATAGGTTATTATTCATCTCGTTGATATATATATATATACATATATATATATATATATATATATATATATATATATATATATATATATGGATTAAACCACAATTTCCCTCTCCCGCGCCTTCCTTTCCTCTCTTATTGATGTTGTTGTTCAACTTGGTCTTTTAGATGGCACAAAATCGACTAAACGTGCTCAAAGCGCTTAACAAATGGTCCCTGGCCAACAGAAACACGTCACGCATAGACCGAGACATGATACCCGTTAGGAGATATTACAAATTTTTCGACAAAGACAACGCTTTTTACGGCCAGGTGCTCATTTTACTCCTGAGTACGGTAAGAGAACATGAATAAAGAATCTTTTCCAAGGACACAACTGCCTACGCGGTGAGTGAGACTCAAACCCAGGACCCTTCAATCCAAAATAAAAGTGTCATACCAAAAGACCTCATGTTTTCGTTTCTGTTTTCTGCATTTTATTATTATTTTTATTTTTTTTTAATTTTGAATTTCTAATCACATTGTCTTTGATTCAAATAAAACAGACAAATGCAAGGGATAATGAAAGTTCCAGACATTATCAGGAAGAAAAGAAGAAAGTTCCAGACATTATTAATACGTATTCTTTCTATTCTATTGATGCGATTCTAGATTGCAGTCTTTGACATTCCTGTATCAACACTTCACCTCAAACATTCGTCAACCATTGCAATGTAAAACAAAAAAAAAAAAATAAAAATAAATAAATAAATAAATAAAAAAAGAAATAAAAAAAAAAAAAAAAAAAAAAACCCGAAAAACAATGGGAGACAAAACAATAACAACTACAACAACAACAACAAAAAAAAAAAAAATAAGAAGAAAGAAATCTATCCCTTCGATTTAATTGTGATGCAGGTTCAATTACAAACATCGATTGTTGAGCTGGTTGCTAATTATCGATATTAAACTAATTATCGATAGTCTTTTGACATTCTTTTTTCTCTCCCTAAATTACAAATTTAAAAATCCGTGAGACTGTTTAGAAATCTAGCCGGGAGATATTTTGTTTGACAAACCAGTGGAGGGGATTTTTTTTTCTTTTCTTTTTGTTAGCGAACTACCACCAACAAGGTTTTTCATATATCGCCCGATTGTTAAGGACATTTCAATAATAGGAACTATTTATTCAACGCCCATCAATTATTGAGTAGTGACCGCATTGTACCTTTGAATCAGACACGTGTTTATCAATCTGCCAATCCGTGTTTTTGATTGTGTTAAACAAATATAAAAAAAAATTAGCATTCGTAGGAAAGAATTTAAAAGAAAAGAATGGAAAGAAATTCGCTGTGGTTGGAGAGTTTTCTTGTTCCTATAGAAATCACAACTTGGATGTGAATTTCTTTACATCTCATCAATTAATCAAATGTGTGCTAACATTTTATGGCCCAATGGCTTTTATGCAATGCAAGGCTTTGAAAATTCTACAAACATATTCAAGCCTTAGAATAAATTCTAATCTAATTTTGGTCATAATAGTTTTCACTCAATTTTCGGCTCACCGACTTAACGCGTGAAATTGTGACACTGGATGTTTCAGTAAAATACACACCATTTCTACCCTCCATAAAAATCTTGCAAAAACACAATATTATGTGTAAACTAAAAGTTTTTAGTCTTTTAGAGATAATTTAGTGAGACAAGAAAACACCAAACTGAAGATAGAAAGCTGCGAAATCATAAATAATTAAAGCTTTATATAGCGCAATATCCACTAAATGTGCTCAAAGAGCTTTACAAGGGGTCCCTGGTCAACAGCAACATTTAACATGTAGGACGGGACATGCCGCCTGTTAGGCGATATTACAATTTTTCGGACAAAGACAATGCTGTTAACGGCCAGGTACTCATTTTACACCTGAGTACGGTGAGAGAAAGTGAGTAAAGAGCCTTTTCCAAGGACTCAACTATGCGCCGAGCTCGAGGCTCGAACCCAGGACCTTCCGATCCGAAAGCGAGTGTCATACCACAAGACCACATAGCCGCACAATGAGCCAAATTTAAGTGAATTGTTGCATAAACATTATGAGCGAGAGGATATTTACCGACTTGACAATGATACGCATTGCCTGTTATTAAAATCCAACTGCCACTCCAGAAGATTCAAATCTCAGTATTTCAGTCTCGGGCCTGACCGTAGCCATTGTTAACACAAGAACCCTCTCTGACTTACCGTCATAATTTTAGATTGAATAAACTTTGAAACTTCGTCATAATTTTACAAGTTTGTGCAGCGTCTAGTGAGTTGTCGTAAGTAGAGCTCAAGGAAACAAGTGATTCCATTGGTTGAACTATCGATTACAACTCACGATTTGTTTTATTTTTTGGCCAAAGACTTGCCTTTTGGTGTAATTTGTGTTGGTCAGTGTCAGTCTATAGATAGAATGCGCTTGGCCAAGGAGTTCACAACATTGCCATCCGGAAGTATGACGGACCAACACACAAACTCTGTGTAACCATGAACTTTTATAGTCTCGTTAATACAGTTTAGTGAGAACAACTCACAAACGCGGATGGCAAAAACAATAACAAAGGCCTGAGTGACGTCATCTTCGAATTATCTATAGATAGAATGCGCTTGGCGAAGGAGTTCACAACATTGCCATCCGGAAGTATAACGGACCAACACACAAACTCTGTGTAACCATGAACTTTTATAGTCTGGTTAATACAGTTTAGTGAGAACAACTCACAAACGCGGATAGCAAAAACAATAACAAAGGCCTGAGTGACGTCATCTGCATACTATCTATAAGTTAACGATGGCTACGCCCTGACCGTGGCCTTCGTAAACTCATGGCCTGATAATGACCAACAAATGATGTCAAAAGACAAGTCTTTAGCCACACACACACACACACACACACACACACATACACACACACACACACACACACACAAACATCATCATCAAGAGAGAGTGCATTTTCACGGCTGCATTAAGTTGTCTAAAGTAATTTGGCAGTTTTCTGCCAATAGTTTGGCATTTTATGCAAAAATAATCTGGCAATCCTGTTCTTTGGCGCCAATCAAGAAATGTGCCGTGTTTCAATTTTCCTTGATTGACAACACGCCAGCAAAACTTAAAATCCTCCAGGATATGAAGCAATGAGTGAAATGGACTCAGGAACACTTGTTTTAATGACGTCATTGATCACATGGCCATCAAGGGAAATAAATCTAACAACAGTGAATATTTAATCTCTGCAACACTTTACAATCCAATTCTTACGAAATATAGGACCAGTCGAGAGATCAAGTTATTTTAAAAAAATGAAAAGTTAAAAAAAAACCAACCCTGTCACCCCCTCACCCCCCCCACCCCCTAATCTTCAAAAGAAAGAAAAAAAATATTTTAAAACGAGTGGTGGTGGTGGGGGCAATTGAGTTTCGTTGAAAAACAAAGATTATTCGCAACAGTTCTGAGCGATCGAGGGTTAGAAAGGATTGATTAAGATCTATCACCGGCAAAAAAAACAAAACAAAAAAAACCCCCAAAAAAACAACAATAAAAAACAAACAAACAAACAAACTAAAACAACAAAAAAAACCCCAAAAAACACCAAAACAAACAAAAACAAAAACAAAACAAAACAACAACAACAACAACAAAAAACAACAAGAAAACAAACAAAAACAAAACAAAACAAAACAACAACAACAAAAAAAAAAAACAAAAAACCCGAAAAACTGATCGTTTAAATTAATTACAAACGGGCTAGGTTGTTTTAATAAACTGTCTGTCGACGAAACGAAAAGAAAAAAAAGCCCAACAAATTCAGACCTGATGAATACTGCGATAATGATAGCGATATTTTTCTTTGTGTTGTTGTGGAGGAGGTTGGGGAGGGGGGCGGTGGGGAGTGTTAGGGCGTAGCCATCGTTAACATAATAATATATAGCCTGAAACTAAAACCCTCGAGGACTTACAATTTGACGTCATTTTAAAGGTTTGTACAGCGTCTAGTGAGTTATCGTTAGTAGAGCTCAAGGAAACAAGTGATCCCATTGGTTGAACTATTGACTACGATTCACGATTTGTTTTCTTTTGTGGCCAAAGACTTGTATTTTGACGTCATATTTTGGTCAGTGTCAGGCTATAGATAGAATGCGCTTGGCCAAGGAGTTCACAACATTGCCATCCGGAAGTATAACAGACCAACACACAAACTCTGTGTAACCATGAACTTTATAGTCTGGTTAATACAGTTTATTGAGAACAACTCACAAACGCGGATGGCAAAAACAATAACAAAGACCTGAGTGACGTCATCTGCATACTATCTATAGATAGTTCGAAGATGACGTCACTCATGTCTTTGTTATTGTTTTTTGCCATCCGCGTTTATGAGTAATGCTCACTGAACTGTATTAACCTGAGTATAAACGTTCATGGATACACACAGTTTTGTGTGTTGGTCCGTTATACTTCCGGATGGCAATGTTATGAGCTTCTTAGCCAAGCGCATACTATCTATAGATAGAATGCGCTTGGCCAAGGAGTTCACAACATTGCCATCCGGAAGTATAACGGACCAACACACAAACTATGTGTAACCATGAACTTTTATAGTCTGGTTAATACAGTTTAGTGAGAACAACTCACAAACGCGGATGGCAAAAACAATAACAAAGGCCTGAGTGACGTCAACTTCGAACTATCTATAGATAGAATGCGCTTGGCCAAGGAGTTCACAACATTGCCATCCGGAAGTATAACGGACCAACACACAAACTCTGTGTAACCATGAACTTTTATAGTCTTGTTAATACAGTTTAGTGAGAACAACTCACAAACGCGGATGGCAAAAACAATAACAAAGGCCTGAGTGACGTCATCTGCATACTATCTATAAGTAAACGATTGCTACCGGTAGTGGCGAGGGCGAGGCTGACAGCAGTAAAGCACGGGTTACTTATTAATAAGTATATATAACTCTTCCCTGATAAAGCATTAGAGAATATTTTTTTAAAAAGTGATATGTCAATTGGATTCAATAGTCTGATGTCACATCACCCAGCAACGGCGGCCATCGTTGTTCTAAACAAAGCAAATCGGTGCTTTTTATTCTTCATGCTGGCTAGAACGTTTCATGTCTTGTGATAAGAATGTATAAAAGTCAAAACATGATCAGATTTATAATGTTTTTTTTCCCCTCTGGTTACGCTTTTATGCTCGTCGGAGAAATCTTTCATAAGGGCGTCCGCCATTGTTCCGATAGTTTAGAGCCAGTTACTAAGTTACCATGCGTCATTACGAGGGAAGTGACGTTACGGCTGTTGAAGCGTATTGTCACTACTTGGAAGTCTTAGGTTGGTTCAAAACATTACAAGTAGCTTAGAGCGAAGGGTTTGTTCTTATTTTATCGATCTGTGTGTTATAATCTCCAAACAGTATTATATCAGCCAAAAATGAAACAAAAATATTTTTGTCTGGGTTAGAGTTGAGACATTTTTCCAAAATCCACCCCCCCCCCCCACCCCTTTCCCCCCACCTCCACCCCTGTCCATCTATAGTGATTTGGGTAGCTGAGAGTTGAATTTATTTTACATCTTAGATAAATTATTATTGTTGTTGTTGTTGTTGTTGTTGTTGTTGTTGTTGTTGTGGTGGTGGTGGTGGTGGTGGTGAGTTTTTTGTTAGTTTTCTTTTTTTCTTTTTTTCTTTTTTTTTTTTTTTTAATTTCTTTCAATTGGACTTGTGTGAATCGCAAAGATATTTACTGTTGGCGAATCTCATAGGCGGAGACAAGCTATATTCAATTAAACACTCATTCTCAATGCAGATTCAAGTATTATCCGAGGATAATCGACAAATTTGGTGGTGAAATTAGCCTCACTTTGACTTTCAAATGTGGATAATTTTTGGCTGTAAATTTGTAAATCGTTTTGTGATTTTGGTTGGAAATTGAGAGGATCTCTGGCTCGTTGACGGTTTGTGATTGAACGGCGGGGCGATAATGATGATTTATGTGCATTTCAGACTCGGGCAGTCAGTGCACATTTTTGGACACTTGTGGATTTCTTTTCTAGAGTGCGTGGTGTTTATCTGACGGCATTAACATAATAGTGAAAAAGGCTGAAAGCTTGGATTCTGTTATGTTTATTTATTTATTGTTTTTATTTTAAAGAAAATAAAGTGTATTGATAATGATTATAGGTTTCAAGTCGGCGATGATATTGACAATAATAATGTCGTTGATGATGCTGCTGCTGCTGCTGCTGCTGCTGCTGATGATGATGATGATGAATATGATGATGATGATGATGATGATGATGATGATGATGATGATGAATGATGATAATGATTATGACGATGCTGCTGCTGCTACTGCTCATGATGATGATGATGATGATGATGATGATGATGATGATGATGATGATGATGATGATGATGACGATGTTGTTGTTGTTGTTGATGACATAATAGGTCCCCCCCCCCTGGGTTTAGCTTATAACAAACCGTGATGTTTTCATTCCCTAATAGTCATTAGACAGTTCTCTATTTTTTTAACGTTGCAAAAACCGGGATCAACACCAACTACACATGTGCATAATAACTCCACAGTTCTACTTGACGTTCCCAGACTTTGCGTAGAGACCAGAATCTACTTGTAGATAGTTAGAAGTTGACGTCACTCAGGTCTTTGTTATTGTTTTTTTTGCCATCCGCGTTGGTGAGTAATTCTCACTAAACTGTATTAACCATACTATAAACGATCATGGTTACACACAGTTTTGTGTGTTGGTCCGTTATACTTCCGGATGGCATTGCTGTGAGCTTCTTGTGTGCATACTATCTATAGATTTCACTGGTAGAGACATATAGATAGTATGCGTTTGGCTAAAAAGCTCACAACATTGCCATCAGGAAGTGTAACGGACAAACACACAAAACTATGTGTAATCATGAACTTTTATAGTCTGGATAATAGAGTTTCAAGTGAGTATTACTCATAATCGTGGATGGCAAAACGAAATAACAAAGACCAGAGTGACGTCAACTTGATTCTATCTATAGGCTCTACATACCACCACAACCACCGCACTCACTCGTACTAACTTTGCCCTTGGTAAAACAGCTTTTAAAAAATCAAGGCGGCCATCTTGAACTCGCAAAACGCCGGTCTCCAAGGACCGCCCGACCTGATTACAATATTCATGAGCGATTCGACCAATGGGAGAATGGGAAAACAATCTCATTAAATGGATAGTTATGGATGACGGCCCGGATTGATACCGACCAGGACATGACTGTTATAATTGTCTTCAATTATTTTTTCTTTCTTTCTGTTTTTTTTTTAATATTTTTTTTTATTCTTTGAATTTTAGATAGGTAACTCAAAATGAACAGAAACAAATGTGACACTCAGACACAAATCGGTATAGATAGTATGCGCTTGGCTAAGATGCTCATAACATTGCCATCCGGAAGTATAACGGACCAACACACAAAACTGTGTAATACCACGAACGTTCATAACCAGGTTAATACAGTTCAGTAAGCATTACTCATAAACGCGGATGGCAAAAAACAACAACAAAGACCTGAGTGACGTCATCTTCGAACTATCTATAGATAATAAGGCGAGAAGAATATGAGCCCAAAAGTGAATTTAGAGATAAAATGATGAGAAATAGGATATTAGATGATTTTGCAATGCAAGAAACTAGAGCATTTATGTTTGTTTGGGTTTTTATTTTGGTTGTTGTTTTTGCTTTTGTTTTGTTTTTCTTTTTTTTTATACGGTAATAATAATAATAATAATTATAATAATAATAATAATAATAATAATAATTATAATAATAATAATAATAATAATAATAATAATAATAATAATAATAATAATAATAATAATAATAATAATAATAATAATAATAATAATAATAATAATATAGCGCCCATTAATCCACTGACAAGTGTTCTATGGCAACTTTTTTTTCTTCTGATGGTCAATGTGAATCGCTTCGAAGCTTCGGCATAAGCGCTATATAAATGTACATTTATTATTATTATTATTATTATTATTATTATTATTATTATTATTATTATTATTATTATTATTATTATTATTATTATTATTATTATTATTATTATTATTATTATTATTATTATTATTATTATTATTATCACAATTACTCAGACTCTAACAAGCTTACTCACGTACACCCACATACGGAAACTTCTCCGCGTCCACATAGGCTACGCAAACCCTTTACATACACATTAGATACAACCCTAAATTAAAACATGAAGCATATTAATTAATCGAAAAACGCTCTTCTAAATAATTCGGCTTTCGGTAGTCTAGTATAAAGATGCATCTTAATGAATGAGGTGTGATATAAAATGTACCAACCTTTGGTTAGATCATGCAGCCCCATGGAGGCCCCTAGTGCTTGCTGGGTCATGAGTCTTCGAATGACGTCGTAGTTGTCATCGAGCGGGCTGGCAAGTTTTGGGGGGCTGACATCTGGGTTGGATTAGAATAACAAAATTATAATCAAAAGAGATGGTTAGTAATCATATAAATCAAAAATAAATAAATAAATAAATAAATAAATAAATAAATAAATAAATAAATAAATAGATAAATAAATAAATAAATAAATAAATAAATAAATTTCCCTTCATTCATCCCCAAGGGGAAATTTGCCTTAAGGGTCTATTCCAAGGGAAGACTGGAATGACCCAGTGGTCAGCCGCAGTGCAACGCCGCAAATTGAGCTTGGGAGAGGTGACTTGCCCAAGGCCACACAGCGCAGCGGGGTGTGATGGAACTCGTTAACTTTCGGGTACGAAGCAAAGACCGTACCGCTGAGCCACGCTGCCGAAAGTTGTAGACATGCCCATGAGTCATGCTGAGCAAAATGACGCATTGTGACATTGGATATTTCTCAAACTGTGAACGACTTTTCACTACGTGGTTCATTTTGAGCACACTATGAAATGTGACCAAAGACCTCGAGCACATGGAAAGGTAATTAAGATCATCGCCATTGATGCAATGAAAAAAATTGTTTTATATTTTATGTTTAGAGAATTAATCACCTAACTAGCGGTCTAAAACAAAAACAAGAACCGAGGAACGTCAACTTCACATCTTCATTCCTATAGAAGACCGAAATTGACGTCACTCAGCTCTTTGTTATTGTTTTTAGACAGCCATTTTGTGACTAGCCCTCACTAAATTATATCAATCAGACTTTTAACGTTCAAAGTTTTCTTCTTCTTCTTCTTCTTCTTCTTCTTCTTCTTCTTCTTCTTCTTCTTCTTCTTCTTCTTCTTCTTCTTCTTCTTCTTCTTTTTCCTCCTTCTCCTCCTCCTCCGCCTCTTCCTCCTCCTCCTCCTCCTCCTCCTCCTCTTTTTCTTCTTCTTCTTCTTCTTCTTCTTCTTCTTCTTCTTCTTCTTCTTCTTCTTCTTCTTCTTCTTCTTCCTAAGGCAGCCGGCGCCATCATGTTAACGATTAATGCTGTTTTGCAGTATACGAGCGCTATGTCGGCGGGTCGAAAGTTTCGGCTAAAGCTTGGAGGTATTGTTAATTTGACCAAGGTGATATAATTTGTAAAAGTTAATGACTCGTGACATTGTCTACGCATAATGAGTGGCAGTTATCCAATGACCTTCATGTCGGTGTTTGTACTATTATTTTGTTATTTCTTCTGTGAACGCATAATTTTGTGTCTTGGTACGTAATATCCAGCTGGCGGATGTTGTGAGTATTTTACATGCACGGTTATCATCAATATATATTGAAACGGCTTCCATTGTTTCCGTTCAGAGGTCAAGGGTCAAGGTTCGCCAAGGGAAAAAGATGCACTCGGCATTGGCAACGATCTGTTGTCAGGATAAGATCTCATGCATAAATTTATTCACCTATCACTTTCACATCCCAATGTTGTCTTCTATGGGTTGATGGTTTAACGTTTACTTGTATAGATAGTAAGCGCTTGGCTAAGAAGCTCATAACATTGCCACCCAGAAGTATAGCGGACCAACACACAAAACTGTGTGTATCCATGAACGTTTATAGTCGGGTTAATACAGTTCAGTGAGCATTACTCATAAACGCGGATGGCAAAAACCAAAAACAAAGACCCGAGAGACGTCATCTTCGAACTATATATTGAATGCCTGTCTTAATGTGACCAATTAACCAGTAGATTTCTGACCAATCAAAACATGGAATTTGTGACACACCCTCACACGTGCTCGGACAAACATAGTTGGTTGTTTATAAAACAATAACGTGAATGAAATCGACCTGTCTCTGATCATTGTTTATGTTTTTATACCGCAAAATGGGTGGCTAGTTATCGCACGATTTTCTCGATCATATTATAAATGTTTGAGTCGTACAACAAAGTATTAGGTTCTTATATATAGTTCGAAGATGACGTCACTCAGGCCTTTGTTATTGTTTTTGCCATCCGCGTTTGTGAGTTGTTCTCACTAAACTGTATTAACCTGACTATAAAAGTTCATGGTTACACAGAATTTGTGTGTTGGTCCGTTATACTTCCGGATGGCAATGTTGTGAACTCCTTGGCCAAGCGCATTCTATCTATAGATAGTATGTGCATAGCTAAGAAGCTCACAACATTGCCATCTGGAACGGACCAACACACAAAACTATGTGTAATCTTAAATGTTTATAGATAGTATGCGCTTGGCTAAGAAGCTCATAACATTGCCATCCGAAAGTATAACGGACCAACACACAAAACATTGTGTAATCATGAACTATTATAGTCGGGGTAAGACAGTTTAGTGAGAATCACTCACAAACGCGGATGGTAAAATACAATAACAAAGGCTTAAGTGACGTCATCTTCGTTCTATCTATAGTTTGGTTAATACAGTTTAGTGAGAATTACTCATAAACGCGGATGGCAAAAAACAACAACAAGGATCAGAGTGACATCATCTTCGTTCTATCGATAACTTTTACCAACCATTTCTTCAAATTTAGTGACGATCAAAAGAAATCTGAATGAGAAAGTGGTTGAATTTTTTTGTAATGAATGTGACGATTTTTCCTATAGATAGTTCGAAGATGACGTCACTTAGGTCTTTGTTATTGTTTTTTGCCATCCGCGTTTATGAGTAATGCTCACTTAACTGTATTAACCAGACTATAAACGTTCATGGATACACACAGTTTTGTGTGTTGGTCCGTTATACTTCCGGATGACAATGTTATGAACTTCTTGGCCAAGCGCATACTATCCATATCTGGTAAGGACAATAAATCTTCAATGTGTATTTGAATCCCATTAAAATCCATTCACTGAATGAAGAGATTTAATGTAGCTTTAAAAACTGTCAATACGCTTCAACAGTCGTAACGTCACTTTCCTCGTAATGACGCATGGTAACTTAGTAACTGGCTCTAAACTAATGGAACAATGGCGGACGCCCTTAAGACATATTTCTCCGATGAGCATGTTTTGACTTTAACACATTCTGATCACAAGACATTTGAAAAGTTCTAGCCAGCATGAAGATTAAAAAGTACCGATTTTCTTTGTTTAGAACCACGATTGCCGCTTGTACTGGGCGACGTGACATCAGACTATTGAATCCAATTATCAACAATTCCTTTATTTTGATCATTTTATATTGATTATATTTCAAATTTTCTGGGTCATCAGCACATAAATAAAATAAAGATTGAGCATTTATTTATATAGCGCGATATCCACTAAATGTGCTCAAACCTTTTTAAAAGGGGTCCCTATCCAACAGGGGTCCCTATTTTTTTTAAAATTAGTATTATGTGCAGAGTTTTAACAAGTTTAAAATATAAAACCCTACAAACTGTGGAGTGATCCTCGACAATATTGGAGGTTTCCACAAGACGAAGAAGAAGAAGAAGAAGCAATCTAGACAAGACATAATGCTATATTTCATTTTTTTTTTTCAGACAGAGACAACGCTGTTGACCGTTGGGTACTCATTTTACAACCATAGTACGGTAAAAGGATATGAGTAAAGAACCTTTGTCCGAGGACTCATTTATAAACCCACTCAGAGTGGGACTCGAACCCAGGCCCTTCAGGTCCAAAGACGAGTGTCATACCACAAGACCACATTATGGCCGCACATAATATTAACGCGATGAGCCAAAATTGTAAAATCCTCCACTGATTCGAACTCCTATACATATTTCTACACCACATGGCCGGTTACTCAATCCTCTATGCCACTTTCCAGCCTCATCATAACAGCAGGTGAGATTCTTCAATTTCTTCCGCCTTCATTTCCTTCCTTGTCTGGGCATCTCAAGCTTCAAGACTCGGCAGAACAGTTCTAGGGCCGGAACCGAGTCTTCCAACGGCGACAATGGCGACCTATCAGTGACGTCACTGTCAATGGGTCTCGGTTGATTGCACCACAAAGCACCGTTACGAATGCAATATTGATCACTAGGGTCCTTGGTGGAACAATGGGGGGTGGCGAGTCATAAATCTCATACAAGACGGAAAATCTGAGTGGTTTTGTTGGGTGGATGGATGGATGGATGGATGGATCGGATAAATGGATGTGTTAATGGATGGATGGATGGATGGATGGATGGATGGATGGATCGGATAAATGGATGTGTTAATGGATGGATGGATGGATGGATGGATGGATGGATGGATGGATGGATGGATGGATGGATGGATGGATATGGGGATGGATACATGGATGGATGGATGGATGGATATATGGATGGATCGGTGGATGGATTGATGGATGGATTGATGGATGGATTGATGGATGGATGGATGGATTGATGGATGGATGGATGGATGGATCGGATAAATGGATGTGTTAATGGATGGATGGATGGATGAATGGATGGATGGATATGGGGATGGATAAGTGACATCTATAGAGCATAGTATATGAAGTCCAAGGGATGGATACATGGATGGATGGATGGATATATGGATGGATCGGTGGATGGATGGATGGATGGATGGATGGATGAATGGATGGATATGGGGATGGATACATGGATGGATGGATGGATATATGGATGGATCGGTGGATGGATTGATGGATGAATGGATGGATTGATGGATGAATAGATGGATGGATCGATTGATGGATGGGTGGAAGGATATATGGGATTTAGAGAGAGCGAGAGAGAGAGAGAGAGAGAGAGAGAGAGAGAGAGAGAGAGAGAGAGAGAGAAAGAGAGAGCGAGAGAGAGACAGCGAGAGAGATAGATAGATAGATAGAGATAAAGAGAGAGAGAGAGAGAGAGAGAGAGAGAGAGAGAGAGAGAGAAGAGACGGTCAAAGAGATGGGTAAAGACAGAGAGAAAATACACACACAGTGAGGTGCGTGTTTGTGTGTGTGTGTGTGTGTGTGTGTGTGTGTGTCTGTGAGAGAGAGTTTGAGGGAAATCCACGAGAGAGAGAGAGAGAGAGAGAGAGAGAGAGAGAGAGGGAGAGAGAGAGAGAGAGAAGAAGAAGGAGAGAAAGAGAGTGTGGTAAGAGGGAAGTGGGGGGGGGGGGGGGGGGGGGGGGGGGGGTTGAAGGGGTTGAGAAAATATTTGATTGTAATTTCATTCGTCACCCATTCATCAATCCCACTCTCCCATCATTCATTCCCAGTGTTAAAATCTCTCTCCACAAAAGCCCGTCAAACGATTTCTCGCCATTAATAATTCTCCCTATCAAAACTTGTCATTTTCTGACAAGTTTCCAATCTGTTTGAACAAGACCTAAAACCGCCTATTGTCAAATAAATCTCCTTGTCTTTCTTTTGACATTAACCCTTTCAAAGCGGAATAAATTTCTTTCAACCTGTAATTTCAACTTCTCCCAGTTCTTTAAATCAAAATGTTCAACCCGTTTTGGTCTGGCTCGATGGCTCTGCTGTACGGGGTATCGTCTTAACACAACGTCAAAACTATGTTAAGCGTGATTAGTGGCCGAATGGGTGACAGCTACTGAAAAATTCTGGTCCCGACATTGTGTCCTTGGCTATGACATTTGGATTGAGTATCTGTTTAGATTCTCCAGGGGATATTGTAAGAGTTA
>NC_088368.1:24530391-24542891 GCF_034508935.2 Berghia stephanieae | reverse complement strand
AAGTTAACTATCTATAGCGACTACAGTATTTTTATCTCCTAAAAACTACGAATTTTTACATTTTCAAGTAAGCAGATCTGCATAGACTATTTATTTAGTGTTGCTGTTGGCTTGGGACCCCTCGTAGAACACTTCGAGCACATTTGCTGGATATTGCGTCATAATATAAAGTTACGTGTGCTTTCTTTGATTTTTAATTATTTTTTGTTTGTTTTTGTTTTTATTCTTTGTTTTTTTTTTTTTTGTTTTTTTTTTTGTCCTACACATAGTAGTAGGATTCTGCTGCTAATATCAAATATCTGTTTAGAATGTGAGTTACAATTTACAAACAACCCGTTTTATAGGGCAAGAAAGTGTCTGCATTTCAAAGTTTCATATGATTATGATAAAATAATGTGATGGGTTTTGTTTTTTGTTTTTTGAATTTGATCATTGAAATGGGACAGAATACAAAAAATCAACTTAATAATGTTTTAAGAAAAAATATATATATAATTTAAGCCAATGTATTTTGATCGCTTAGAGGTCGATCGGTTATTAAAGAGTGCCTGACTATAACTAGGTAGTAACGGATATTGTAAGAATGTACATACAAGAATGACGCCTTACAGGCGACTGGTATTGTATAAAATGGAAATATTATCGTTCCATATGGCCTGCGTATTGAGCATGGTAGATCCTTGAAAATGCTTTACACAGAAATGTTTCTATCAGTCCATTTACATATTTATATTTTCGGAGTTTCAGCTTGCCTCATTATCATTGTCATCATCATCAAATTTATTCTTTAAAGTAGTTCTTCAGAGACTTAGGGCTCGTAGAGCCGGAGTTCATCCCGGTTTCTATAACATGAAACAGACAATGGCAGACGCTTGCTACCCTTTGGATAGGACGCTCGTCTATTCCAAATTTACTTTCCGCCAAATCTAACAGACCCAGCTACCCAATCACTGCTGGATATATATATATATATATATATATATATATATATACACACACACACACACACACACACACACACACACATATATATATATATATATATATATATATATATATATATAATGATTTTAAAAATAAGATAAATTGCCTCTCACCTGATACAGTGGGATTTCCGACGGGAAACTTGTACCTCTTTATCCTTTTGATTTGGACTCAATAAGGTCCCTTGGATCCGTGGAATAGGGGATGTTTATGACTTCTTATTGATAAATCAAGATTCAATTATAGATACTCCTTATCAAAACAAAAATCAAATTTGAAAGACAATGAATCTGTAGAAAAAGTTGTCAATATCTATTATTGAGCAACATAAGATCTAATGTCTATATTTGTTTTTGTTTTGTTTTGTTTTTTAAAATAAAATAAAACAAGATTTAGTCTCTATCTTAAATGATAGGAGAAATGAATCCCATTCTTGTCCAAAGAAGTTTAAAAACAAAATCCAGTGACTTAGAATTTCAATTTCAAACCACAAAGATCTTTCTCACCAAAATATAGTATTATCTTCTAAGTCATCAGCAGCTGCTGTATTCAATTCAGAGTTAGAAAGATCCGATGTGCGACACTTTTGCTGAACTATGCATTCCAATCTTGTCCAAAGAAAAATGGTAATTTAGACATTAAATTATGAAAAAAGTAATTTGAATTCAATGTTAAATCATAATATTCTTTCTAACCACAGAATAATACGATATTATGGTATTTGATAATTCAGTCAGTAACTGTGTTCAAGTTCAATTTAGAGGTAAAGATTTCGTTGTATGACATTTGTTGAAAGATGATGCATCCCAATCGTGTCCACGGGAAAAAAAAAGGATAAATCTTTATTCAAAAAAAGGGAAATTTGAATCCAATTCCGAATCACAAAATGTTTTTCTCATCACAAAATAATACAATATCTGCTAAGTCAGTGAGATACTGTGTTCAATGTTACAATCAAGTTAGAGAACTACTGTTGTATCGTCACTCAACATACATGCTTGTTGACAGCTTTGGTAACACTGATATTACAACACAGACGAAATCACTTGTTATATCCAGAAGAGAGAGTGTGTGTGTAGGTGCATATGGGTGTGTCTGTGTGTGAGAGACAAAAACAAGACAGACACGCTATGCCTTTAATAATATTGTGTCTCAAAGACCTTGGATAATATTGGACTTGGGCGGTTTTGAGTTCTTGAAAATTCTGATCAACTCAACCTCGATGCATCGATTCCCCGTCTAGCTCGTCCCTCTTTTCCTTGTCACGTCAAATCTGTCACATGACTCGCTCAGTGGGTTGTATTTGTCTGTCAGTTTTGTCTATAATATGTGATCTTTTTGTGTCTCTTCCCTGTCGGCGGTACTTCGATCTCGCGTCGGTTATGTTACCGCTGTTGCTTTGATGGTGACAGCGCGTGCGGTGGGCGGGGCTAAATAATCGATGAGTGACAGATGGGTTGTCCTTAGCGGTGTTTACGATTGGCTGAAGGACTTTACGTGTGCATGAATGAATATATGAATGAATGAATGAGTGAATGAATGGATGAGTGAATCCGTGAATTGAACGGCTGCCCGAATAAGTGATTGTCGCAGCATGCTGGATGCGCGTTTGTTTTGCTTTTCGTCGTAGTCTACGAAAAGCAATAAGATTGGCTCCGTATGGGTGATGGCGATTTCTATGGCTATGAGAGGGAGAGATCCGCTGGGAGAATGGGTAGGGTACTGTAATACCCTAGGGGGGTGGGGCTATGCGAGGGAGAGGTCTGTGAGAGTGGAGGGGTGTATTACAAAATCGTAGTGTTTTTATACACCTCCGTTGACGGTGTATCTTAACGGATCGTTTTTATACACCTCCATCACGCATGCGCATCCCACCCAATTTCATCAGCAATATTGTGTTTCTGTATTTGGACATGGCGAAAGTTATATTGTGACATTTGTAGGATGTTTTTGTCAATAAACTTATATAAAAATAATAATAATTTTAAAAAATCGAAATATAAAAGCAGAAAATAGAAGTTGCATTGAAGGTAAAATAAAGTTTTAGAAAGACCTTATTAAATGTGATGAACAGACAGGTGGCTCCGTAGCGCAGTGGACAAGCTGTCAGGCTCTAACATTGAAAGTACTGGGTTCGATTCCCATCATTGGAGACATTTTTTTTTTAAATTGAGAAAGACATCATTTTTGTTGGGCTTTTTTCTCTTTTTTTTTTTGTTTTTCAAAAACTTTTGATCATCTTTTTTTTAAAAAAAAAAAAACTTAGATTTTAATTTTCTAAAATTATTTATTTATTTGAGATCAGTATTTGTGTGCAATTTTTCTTTTTAATTTTTACTTTTGATTTTTTTATATTATTGTTATTATTCTTTAATTTATTATCATTGTATAAACGCGCATCAGTAATCACTAGTGCGGGGCGGTCCTTGGCAAGCTTAAGGACCACGGTCCTACGGTCCTTGGGAAATGAAGACCGCGAGGACCGGTCCTTTTCGACATTGAACATTCCTGAGAGACTGTTGGAAATTCGAACCGGTTTGACCTTTGAGACCATGGGATCGTTCATTCTTGAACCGTTAAAGACCGCTACACGATGAAAACCGTGGTCTACAGGAGTAAAACACACAGAGTAGTCACACTCATTTCAAATTGTAACCTAATTAGAGAAGAGGGGTGATGCCTTCTTTATTTGCTCACCGTACTTCATTGTTACTTCGATAATTTAATAAAATTTGAAATTTATCCCCATTAACGGAGATAATGGCATCGCCCAAAGCGTTGATCGAGTTGTTCGTGGCGTTGAAACACACACGCAACTCCTACCCCCCCCCCCCCCTTCCCCCCCCCCCCCCCCCCCCCACACACACACACATTAGAGGGCAGCGAGCATTGAAGAGTAAGAGAGAGACGTGAAGTTATAATAAGAGGGGGTGGATGAGGTAATAAGAGGGGTCGATGGTGACTTTTCGCCAGATCTAACAAACTCAGCTACCCATTCATTGCTGAGTAGACAGGGATTCAGAAAAAAACTAAACTGCACCCGGGATCGATCTCTGGCCCTTTGCGTATAAAGAGAGTGCTCTATCAACTGAGCTATCGGGGTCCCCAAATATTCTATTGGACTTTTTTTAAAATTCAGACGTTATAACTGGGTTTTTTGGAAGGAAGAAACTAATGAAACTCATAGTATTTGATTAGTAAAAACACCAAACGAAATTTTAATATTATTGTATTATTTTAAATGACAACACTGCGATAGAAAGGAGTGGTGACAAGAGATGGACAAAAGAAAACAAAAAATCGGATTTGCTACTTGCTAGGTTCGACACACACACACAGACACACACACACACACACACACACACAAACACACACATCTTTAGTAGTCACATACATTTCAAACAATAACCCATTAGAGAAGAGGGGTCATGCCTTCACCATAGATCATTGTCATTGCGATCATTATGGTGTAGTAAATTTTGAAATTTACCCCGTATAATGGAATCGTCCAAGGCGTGCGCCTCCTGTTCCCCCCATCTCACACACGAAAGGGCGGTTTGCGGAGTGGAGGTTGGTGGTCGTCTGCCTGTATGGTCGTCTTTGTCGTTTAGTGTATGGCAAAGGGGGGTGGGTGCAATTAATTAAGTGGGATGGGTGGTGATTGGTGGAAGATAGGCTACCGAGGCAACGAATCGCTGGGGAAGTAGTAGGCTATGGCGCGAGACCGAAGGTGATCAGACCGGTCTTCAGCGCGGCACTAGTTGAAAGGTGATAAGAAGTGAGGACCGCCGCCGGTCTTCACTATGGGACCGATCCCCGGTTCACAGCTAAAAGACCGTGGGACCGGTCCAAAGGACCGGTCCTCAGCGCGGCACTAGTAATCACTAAGCAGCGTGCTAAACTACAATCTAAAACTATTTAAACCTCATGGACGTATGCAGCAACATTTTCATTAATTTACCATCACCGCCAACGGAGGTGCATAAAAACGGTGCGTTTTTGTACACCTCCAACGGAGGTGCATAAAAACGCCACCTTACAAAATGCCCATAGGCTGTGATACGAGTCATCCACAGAATATATCATTTAGGACCTGTGGGATCAACAGAGAAAACTTCGTAGATTTTCTTACTGTTGTAAAAAGGAGGTTAGGTTGCAAATAAGTAATATAGGAGGTGGGGGGGGGGGGGGGGGGGGGTAGGGGTATCTAATATTGGATATTATAAGTTTAGTATTAACATATGAAGCCTGGTTTTCCAAAACTCGTTAAGTCGATTTTTCAACTTTTTGAGATTTTCCATCCATGAGTTAAATTTGAAATATAAATCTTATTCTCGGTACCAATTGGCACACGAATTTCCTTAAATTTGTGTGAATTTGAAGTTTTTAGATATGATAAGATAATAGACTGAATGAGAAATTTGAGGTGAAATAATCCTCAATATCTCAAAATGGGAGAAACCGGAGTTGGGGAGTTTTGGAAACCACTCTCCATATATAGATAGTATGCAGATGACGTCACTCAGGCCTTTGTTATTGTTTTTGCCATCCGCGTTTGTGAGTTGTTCTCACTAAGCTGTATTAACCAGACTATAAAAGTTCATGGTTACACAGAGTTTGTGTGTTGGTCCGTTACACTTCCGGATGGCAATGTTGTGAACTCCTTGGCCAAGCGCATTCTATCTATACTAGCAAGAAATGACGTGAGTAGGAAAGTGTCAATGGAGAATAAAAATTTCGCGGCGGCAAAGGGGGCTCAAATCCGCGAGCTTACTGGTACAACTCCGCCTGGCCGGGGAGAGCGTGACTCTACCGTATAAGCTATCCACTAGTGCCGCGCTGAGGACCGGTCCTTTGGACCGGTCCCACGGTCTTTTAGCTGTGAACCGGGGATCGGTCCCATAGTGAAGACCGGCGGCGGTCCTCACTTCTTATCACCTTTCAACTAGTGCCGCGCTGAAGACCGGTCTGATCACCTTCGGTCTCGCGCCATAGCCTACTACTTCCCCAGCGATTCGTTGCCTCGGTAGCCTATCTTCCACCAATCACCACCCATCCCACTTAATTAATTGCACCCACCCCCCTTTGCCATACACTAAACGACAAAGACGACCATACAGGCAGACGACCACCAACCTCCACTCCGCAAACCGCCCTTTCGTGTGTGAGATGGGGGGAACAGGAGGCGCACGCCTTGGACGATTCCATTATACGGGGTAAATTTCAAAATTTACTACACCATAATGATCGCAATGACAATGATCTATGGTGAAGGCATGACCCCTCTTCTCTAATGGGTTATTGTTTGAAATGTATGTGACTACTAAAGATGTGTGTGTTTGTGTGTGTGTGTGTGTGTGTGTGTGTCTGTGTGTGTGTGTCGAACCTAGCAAGTAGCAAATCCGATTTTTTTGTTTTCTTTTGTCCATCTCTTGTCACCACTCCTTTCTATCGCAGTGTTGTCATTTAAAATAATACAATAATATTAAAATTTCGTTTGGTGTTTTTACTAATCAAATACTATGAATTTCATTAGTTTCTTCCTTCCAAAAAACCCAGTTATAACGTCTGAATTTTAAAAAAGTCCAATAGAATATTTGGGGACCCCGATAGCTCAGTTGATAGAGCACTCTCTTTATACGCAAAGGGCCAGAGATCGATCCCGGGTGCAGTCGAGTTTTTTCTGAATCCCTGTCTACTCAGCAATGAATGGGTAGCTGAGTTTGTTAGATCTGGCGAAAAGTCACCATCGACCCCTCTTATTACCTCATCCACCCCCTCTTATTATAACTTCACGTCTCTCTCTTACTCTTCAATGCTCGCTGCCCTCTAATGTGTGTGTGTGGGGGGGGGGGGGGGGGGGGGGGGGGGGGGGGTAGGAGTTGCGTGTGTGTTTCAACGCCACGAACAACTCGATCAACGCTTTGGGCGATGCCATTATCTCCGTTAATGGGGATAAATTTCAAATTTTATTAAATTATCGAAGTAACAATGAAGTACGGTGAGCAAATAAAGAAGGTATCACCCCTCTTCTCTAATTAGGTTACAATTTGAAATGAGTGTGACTACTCTGTGTGTTTTACTCCTGTAGACCACGGTTTTCATCGTGTAGCGGTCTTTAACGGTTCAAGAATGAACGATCCCATGGTCTCAAAGGTCAAACCGGTTCGAATTTCCAACAGTCTCTCAGGAATGTTCAATGTCGAAAAGGACCGGTCCTCGCGATCTTCATTTCCCAAGGACCGTAGGACCGTGGTCCTTAAGCTTGCCAAGGACCGCCCCGCACTACTATCCACCACTCCAAAATTAACAAAAAAACAAAGGTGGTTTCAAACTCTTTGTCCATCTTCAGCCGCTCTCCCCGACTTCTCGAGGTCTCGGGTTCAACACACACACACGCATATATATATATATATATATTATTTAAAATATTTACCACAATGTTTGGGGCAGTCTACATCAATGTTTCAGGCTTAATTTGCCATCTTCAGGACTGAGTTGTTTATATATATATATATATATATATATATATATATATATATATATATATATATATATATATATATATATATATATATATATATATATTTATATATATATATATGCTGGAAAAGTAGACCTTCAGAGCCACATAAACCGGAGTTTATTCCGTGAAACGGACAACAGTAATTGCGTTGTACCATTATGATAGGACACTATCTATGACAAATTACTTGCCACCATACCTAACACACCTCAGATTGTATCCAATCACTGCTGGGTGCACAAGGAGGGGTGTGTGTGGGGGGGGGGGGGGGGGGGGGGGGGGCCTCCTGTGTTATCTATGGGTGGGGGGGGGGGTGTCAGAGAAGATCAATCTCGACTTCACCAGGGATAGATATTGACCACTGCGTGAAAAGCGGGTTCTCTATTAACTGAGCTGTCAAGCTATCATAAATAAATCATCTTAAAACGATGTTAACTATGGATGACTTAGATACTAACAAATGATTTTATAAACAAAAATTTAAGACTTGGGTTACGTTTTATGTATTTTAATGAGCAAAATAGTTAGGCTACCTTGCATACACATGCACATATACATACACATACACATACACATACACATACACATACACATACACATACACACACGTATACATTCACATAAATGTACATTAAACATAGACATAAGCATACACATACACATACAAGTCTTTAGGGTAGCAAGCAATTTGGATTATCCGTTTTAAGCTTTAGACACGGAGATAAACTGTATTTAATCTTCTCAGTGGCCGAGTGGTTAAGTCACTGCCCTCTGACCCAGATGGTCCCGGGTTCCAACTCCGCTTCAGGCACTTTCAATTTTTTTAAGATTATTAAACCGAAATTTGTTCACTATGGACATCAGACATATTGTTTGATGGAGTATCTATAAATAGTATGCGCTTGGCATACAAAACTCACAAAACTATGTGTAACATTGAACGTTTATAGTCTGGTTAATGCAGTTTGGTGAGAATTACTCATAAACGTGGATGGCAAAAAGCAATAACAAAGACCTGAGTGATGTCATCTTCGTTCTATCTATATTCTTTCATGGAATGCCTGGGCGACGGTATCTTATGATGCCGTGGTAAAAAAAATGGGCTTTTTTATATAGCGCAATATCAACTAAACGTGCTCAAAGCGCTTTACAAGGGGCCCATGGCCAACAGCGACACCTAACACTTAGGACGGGACACGACATGACGCCTTTTAGGCGGTATAACAAATTATTCAGGACAGAGACAAAGCTGTTAACGGCTAGGTACTCATTTCACACCTGAGTACGATGATGAAATGTGAGTAAAGAGCCTTTTCCAAGGACTCAACTATGCGCCGAGCGAGGCTCAAACCCAGCACCTTCCGATCCAAAAGCGTGTGTCATACCACAAGAACACGACATAGCCGCACGGTAAGGGCGTAGTTTTAAGTTTTTAAAAAAATATTCTCAGTAAAGCATGTCAAAGTGGTCGAAGTCTTATCGATAGAATGCGCTTGGCCAAGGAGTTCACAACATTGCCATCCGGAAGTATAACGGACCAACACACAAACTCTGTGTAACCATGAACTTTTATAGTCTGGTTAATACAGTTTAGTGAGAACAACTCACAAACGCGGATGGCAAAAACAATAACAAAGGCCTGAGTGACGTCATCTTCGAACTATCTATAGATAGAATGCGCTTGGCCAAGGAGTTCACAACATTGCCATCCGGAAGTATAACGGACCAACACACAAACTCTGTGTAACCATGAACTTTTATAGTCTGGTTAATACAGTTTAGTGAGAACAACTCACAAACGCGGATGGCAAAAACAATAACAAAGGCCTGAGTGACGTCATCTTCGAACTATCTATAGATAGAATGCGCTTGGCCAAGGAGTTCACAACATTGCCATCCGGAAGTATAACGGACCAACACGCAAACTCTGTGTAACCATGAACTTTTATAGTCTGGTTAATACAGTTTAGTGAGAACAACTCACAAACGCGGATGGCAAAAACAATAACAAAGGCCTGAGTGACGTCATCTTCGAACTATCTATAGATAGAATGCGCTTGGCCAAGGAGTTCACAACATTGCCATCCGGAAGTATAACGGACCAACACGCAAACTCTGTGTAACCATGAACTTTTATAGTCTGGTTAATACAGTTTAGTGAGAACAACTCACAAACGCGGATGGCAAAAACAATAACAAAGGCCTGAGTGACGTCATCTTCGAACTATCTATACTTTTGAGGATATCGTCAATTTTCAGTCAATTTGTGCGGGTGTATGGTCTTGTGGTATGACACTCGCTTTCGGATCTGAATGTCCTGAGTTCGAGCCTAGCTAGGTGCATAGTTGAGTCCTTGGAAAAAGGCTCTTAACCCCCATTCTCTCACCGTACCCACGTGTAAAATGAATATCGGGTGTTAACAGCGTTGTTCTGTCCGGAAAAAAAGGAAGAAAATTGTATCGCCTAACAGGCGTCAAGTCTCTTCCTACATGTTAAGTGTTGCTGTTGACCCGTTACCCCTTGTAAAGCGCTTTGAGACTTCGAGTGGATATTGCTCTATATAAAAACTCCCAATGTCTTTCAACATCTTTATCACCCCGATATAATACCTATTTGTGACGGTGGGTTACTTTTATATTAATGCACTTTAATCATGAAAATGAATACATATTCCGTAACCGATTAAAAGTGAATAAATAGATAAATAAATAAATAAATGAATAAATAAATAAATTAATAAATAAATAAAAATGAATAAATGATTAAATAAAAAATAGACGTATAAATAAATAAATAAATAAATAAATAAATAAATAAATAAATAAATAAATAAATAAATAAATAAATAAATAAATGAATTAATTAATGAATTAATAAAAAAAATAAATGTATAGATAAATAGATAAATGAATAAATAAATAAATAAATAACTAAATAAATAAATAAATAAATAAATAAATAAATAAATAAATAAATAAATAAATAAATAAATAAATAAATAAATACATAAGATTAGAAAAATAAAACATAACTTTAAAATCTGAATTCACTTTTGTCGGCTTCTGTCTCACCTTGACATTGGCATAATGCAATGACGTATACCAGATTGGCATTTCAACCAGCTAACTATCGTACTCTGTATAGAGAGAAAAAAAAAACTATTAAAAAAAATTATTATTATTATTATTATTATTATTATTATTATTATTATTATTATTATTATTATTATTATTATTATTATTATTATTATTATTATTATTATTATTATTATTATTATTATATTATTATTATTATTATGACGGTTATCTAAATCGATCGATATTTAAAGGATGAATTTTCTGGCCAAAGTTAATATGATATGTGACCCTTCGCCTCAAAACGGTTTAAGTCGGGTTGGTTAAGATTTTGAATATTGAATTTATAGCCAGAAATCTCAGTCTTGTGTTGAGTTTATATGATATATTGAGAAGAATGGATATCATATTTTAGGGTGCGAATGCCAACAATTTATATTTTTGACAAGTTAAATTCGGCTTTTAAGCATCTGGTTCGTTCCGACATAATACCGTTTTGAGACGATGGGTCACATATGGAATATTCATGGATTGTATGTTTAGAGTTGAAAATATGCAATATGACCTCGGTTACCATATCAATTTTCTATTCTGTTTGATTATCATTATTATTATCATTTTAATACATAAAAGATGGAGAAGGGTTTGGTGGGGAGGAGGAGGTTGCCCTGATAGCCCAGTTGGTAGAGGACTCACCTCATAAGCAAAGAGAGCGAATATTGATCTCAAATGCAGGTGAATGATTTCATATCTTGATCCATCAAATATGTTGATATATCTAAGTCAAACAAAATTTAAAAAAAAAATTAATAAAATCGTAGTTTTAAGGGAGATAAAAATTGTAGTCGCTAAAGTTAACATTAGAAATCAACAATTTACTTTCACAAAGAGTAAATAAAACTTCAAAATCCTTAAAATTATGTAGTCTTGTATCAACGTTCATCTAAAATAAGTATTAATCACTATGAAATGTTCATTCTAAATTTGGAACTAAAAATGCGTAATTCTACGACCTTTGTGATTCAAAATGGGATTTGTGCGGCTATGTGGTCATGTGGTATGACACTCGCTCTAGGATCGGAATGTCCTGGGTTCGAACCTCGCTCGGCGCATAGTTGAGTCCTTGGATAAGGCTCTTTACTCACATTCTCTCACCGTACTCAAGTGTAAAATATGTACCTGGCCGTTAACAGTGTTGTCTATGTCAGAAAAAATTGTAATACCGTTTCTACATGTTACGTGTTGCTGTTGGTCAGGGATCCCTTCTAAAGCGCTTTGAGCACGTTTAGCGGATATTGCTCTATATAAAAGCTCAAGTTTTTTGTGTGTATGTTTTTGTTAATTATTAAAATGCTAAATATTTGAACTTCCAGCCACAAATGTCAGGCTTAGTTTCCGTTTGTATGTAATTTTGATGAGGATGAATACAGCATAAAAGCAATGTATTTCATAGTTTTGATTATATTTTGACTTTCTACACGGAGGGAGTGGGACAATCCTGCAAATGAAGTCGTTGAAGATCCGAGAGAAGAACTGCCCAACGGAACTGAGCTCCTCAGGAATGAATGGGTAACACTGAACAGAGCACGGGCAAAAATTGGGAGAACAGCTGGAAGCTGGCTGGCTGAGACAAGCTTGTGTACATGTGAATGCCCAGAGCAGACGATGGAGCATATCCTTAGAAAATGCCAGGACGGGCCCAGCTGCACTGACCATGACATAAGAGTCTGTTCCACAGATGCTGTGGACTGGGTTCGGTGTTGGAGCGACAAGCTATGATGATGATTATATTGACTTCAATTAGATTTTTGAGGAACAGGTTAATCCAGACATATTACGTTAACGATTACATTCCGACAAACGACGAGGAAAAAACCAATCGGAGGTGTGTCCAAAGGCTCTAAGGAAAGATGTTC